>NC_081182.1:114409025-114466788 GCF_029867415.1 Vicia villosa | reverse complement strand
AGCTCGAGATCTCATATCATACATGCATCATAGACATCGCATATTATTAACTTGATTTTTCAGGTAGACAGATGTCTTCAGCAAAGATGTTCTCACTCACATGCAGTGTTCATCCTGAATCTTATTCAGACAAGCAGTCCTTTCAGATACAATCAAACCAAAGATTCACTCTGAAGAACTCTCATTCTCAACTCATTTATCATCTAACATTGCTAGTCTAAGGCGATACCTCAGACGGTTCCAGAACGATCTAGCATTTCAGATCTAAGGCGATACCTCCGACGGTTCCAGAACGATCTAGCATTTCAGATCTAAGGCGAAACCTCAGACGGTTCCAGAACGATCTAACATTGCAGATCTAAAGTGATACCTCAAACGGTTCCACAATGATCAACTTTCAAATCCTTCATCAAGATATAATCAACAGATTCATTCTGATGAACAAACCATCAACACATTGTCCAGGTGGCATCCGAAAGCCCATCTCAGGTAATGTTTCAATCTGCCAACAATATTTCACAGACAACATTCAAATGCAACTTCCAACATCTCTGCTGATCAAGGTAAGTGCAAATTTTCAGGGCATCTATTTATTCAATCATCTTCTACCCTCAGATTTCAGACAATCTCTTCAGGTTTAAGAAGATTGAATAGGGGCAACTGTTATACCCCAAAATTTGCCCACTTCTTTTTTCAGGAAAGTTTCAATATGAAAATTAAGAGTCTCATATAAACATGGATTTTTTTCAAAATATCCTGACATATGAAGAACTTGGTTTTCAGAATTTTTCTTACACAGTAACTTGGCTTACAGTGGAATTTATTCTTACGCAAACGCCAAATACTGTTCTTTACTTCACAAATACTATTTATTTATTTTACAGATAAATAGTACTAACACAGTTCATGCAGGGTTAAATCTTTTTGCAGGCGCAAAAGCAGGAAACTCACACTGTACTGGTAACAATTGTTTTTGTTTTCCCACTAACTTTTGTGCTATATTCCATTATTTTCAAATCTTTTCAAATCTATCCTTTCAAATTCAAATCTCAACTTTATTCTATCCATCTCTCTTTTCCCAACAATACCTTACACTTTCTTTCAAATCTCACTACCACTCAAATTTCCTTTTGTACGGAATCACATCATTCCCCAACGTCTCTTTCCTTCTTTCCATTCTATAAATACTTCTCATTCTTCCATAAAATCTCACATCAAATTCTAATTCATTTCTCAAATTTCCACTTCATAATCCATTTTCTCTTCTTCCCTAACAAAAATGGCAAAATGGATAGAGACACTGTCTCTTACAGTCATCACCATTGCTACGGTGATCATGACTTTCTTCTGCCTGCACAGTCCTGAGGAGTGTTGATAACACGATTTTATATCGTATATTTAGCCTAAAATCCATAGATATTTATAGCATTTTCCATTTATTACGTCAATTTATTATGATATTACGCGTGTATTTACTTTGTTTCAGGTTTTACACTTCAATTACGACTATTTGCGAAAAGGAAAGAAAATCGAGCTTAAATGACCAATATTTATGCTTAAGAGACGAAAAGGGGTGCTGAAACGAAAGAGGGGTGCAATTAGGACCCAAAAGGCCCAAAAGAGCAATCCAGCCCACGAAGGAAGCAACCCAGGCCACACTAGTAAGCAGAGACGCACGTCTCTGCCACCTCAGCAAAGGGGAGACGCACGTCTCCACCTCCCTAAAGAATCTCCACTTGAGACGCACGTCTCAAGTCAGTCAAGGCCACTCCCTGAAGAATAGGAGACGCACGTCTCCAAGTCCCGGTCTGCAAAAAGTCCCGTTTTTCACGCAAAGCAACTGCAAAGCCTCACCTATAAATAGAGGCAGCCACTTCAGTCCAAAGGGTCCGATTTCCTGCCAACGAAGTGCTGCCGAAATTGTACCGCGAACTGCTTTTCATTATTCTGTTTCCATTTAACCTTCTATTTTCTCACAACGATTTCTACATTGGAAATTGTTGTGAACTTTTCATAGATCTAGCCTTACGTTAGATTTATCGCTTTATTTTCCTTGTTTTTATTTTCTGCCATTTAAATTCCGAAGAACGATCCAGCCAAGCTGTGGTGGAAGTTCGATACTTGAAGAATTATTTGCCATTTATTTAATTCAGGTTTTTATTTACCGCTTTTATTTATATTACTATTGCATGATATATCTATATTATATGCCATTTAATATGCTTATTATTATGAACAAAACCGATTTATGCATGTTTAACCGTATTAATATGTCTGGCTAAAATACTAAAGGTATCGGTATGTAAAGTAAGTTAACCGTAGGGATCCGAAATAAATTGGCTTAAATTAGGTTTTATTAATTATCACTTATTTTTGGTTTATATGTCTAGTTTAATTAGTAAGTCTTAAAACCAATAGAGCGAAAGTTTGAGGGATTAGGACGGTCAAAGGTTAAAACCAATAGAGCGAAAAGTTTGAGGCCTTTAACTGGATAGTAGACATAGGACATTAGTTTTAAGGATGGCGAAAGCATATTAAAACTAATTGGAACTTATTTATTTTCAAAAAATTGTTTTTACACTCGAGCGGGATAGCGAAAGCGTACGTTAGGGGTATTAGCTTGCTCCGAGTCAACAGAGCGAAAGTTTGAGATTAGGATATTTAAATAGATAACAACCTCGTAAAATAGGCATTTTATTAATTACATTGTTTTCAAAAAGCTCTTCTAAAATCTAATGGGATGGCGAAAGCGTACATTAGGATTAGGATAGTAGTCTGAATCAACAGAGCGAAAGTTTGAGACGAGGATTTTTAATCAATTGGAATTAGTAAAGATTTTTAATTTAATTATGTAAAAGCCAATGAACCTTCGGATTACCTTTAGTTAAACGAAATACATACTGATACCTGTCTTTCATTATTATTCTTTATTTTCTCACAATCACTTTCCCTTAGGAACAATCGAAAATTTTAGTACTCCTAGCTTTACATAGTAACCTTAGATAACGGTAGATCGATTCATAGTCCCTGTGGATTCGATATCTTTTAAAACTACACGACACGACTGTGCACTTGCAGTTATCAGATTTATAGACACGTAAAGTCGCGATCAAGTTTTTGGCGCCGTTGCCGGGGACTATTTAAGTCGATATCGTAACTCACTGTTACACCGTAGAGACTAGGAAAATTCTTCCCTATCTTTTTGAACGATTGTATGCCAAATACTCGTTCACAAGGAGGAGACTTAATACAACGAATTAACGAGATCGAACGCTTCATTAACGTTAAACGTCGAGCTCGCAACCTTCCCGAAGTAGCAGAAATTCCGATTAATCAGGAATTGAATTTTACTGATCAAATCAATCAAATCACCCCGAAGTTAGAGATGGCTGCTATTCGTCCTCTTAGAGACTATGCCGCTCCTTCGCGCGCTGAACCGCATTCAAGTATCGCACCACCTGCGATTGAAGCGAACAATTTCGAACTGAAACCTTCACTGGTCCAAGCTGTTCAACAGAATCAATTCTCTGGAAGCCCTGTAGACGACCCCAATCTCCATTTATCCGTGTTCGTGCAATACGCCGACACTATCAAAGCCAACAATGTTAGTTCCGAAGCTATTCGATTACGCCTTTTCCCTTTCTCCTTGAGAGATAGAGCGAGAGCGTGGCTTCAATCCCTGCCTTCCAATTCCATAACTACGTGGGACGAATTGAAGAGAGTATTCTTAGCAAGATACTTTCCGCCTAGCAAAACTGCTATGCTTAGAGGTCAAATCAACGGATTTACCCAGAAAGATAACGAATCGCTTTTCGAAGCTTGGGAACGTTACAAGGACATGCTTAGGATATGCCCTCATCATGGACTCGAACCATGGCTGATCATCCATACCTTTTATGGTGGTCTCTTATATAACACTAAAATGACTATAGATGCCGCTGCTGGCGGAGCATTAATGGACAAACCCCATGATGAAGCATACAAACTCATAGAGAACATGGCACAAAACCATTACCAATGGGGAGGAGAACGCGCCGCCCTAGAGAAAGCCCAAACCAAAGGAGGAATGTACGAAATTAGTGGTATAGACCGCGTTAACGCTAAAGTAGACGCTTTAACTCAAAAGATTGAGAATTTGACCATCACCCCTTCAGCCACCGCTGCCGCCGTAGCACCTAACTGCGAGATTTGTGGATTGACTGGGCATGTAGTTGCTGAATGTCAACTCTTGACTGGAGTCCCATCTGATCAAGTAAATTACGCTCAAGGAAACCCTTATTCTAACACGTACAACCCTGGATGGAAAAACCACCCGAACTTTTCTTATAAGAACAACAATGCGTTGTACGCGCCTGGACAAGCACCTGCTGTACCACCTGGCTACCAAAAAGCGCCTGTAGCTGCTCAAAACACCCCTAGGAAGTCAAACCTAGAAATCATGATGGAGAACTTCATAGCTTCCCAACAACAAACCAATAAAGACTTCCTGAATCAAAACATCCACAATAGCGAGCAACTAAAACAACTATCGAACAAAGTAGATGCTTTAGCTACGCATAACAAAATGTTAGAAACTCAAATCTCACAAGTAGCTCAACAACAAGCACCTACTGCTGCCCCTGCTGGCACGTTTCCTGCTCAACCACAACCTAATCCTAAAGGACATGCGAACGCGATAACACTACGAAGTGGAACTAATTACGATGGACCCATAGATCCTAGAACCCAAAACGTACCCATGTCACAACAAGAGCCAAAGGAAACCCAAAAGAAACCAACCGACGAACAAACTGCTAAGACTGATGAGAACAATAACGAAGTGGAACCCGAAAAGGAGAAACCTTATGTTCCACCACCACCTTATAAGCCACCAATTCCTTACCCTCAGAGATTAGCTAAATCAAAAACCGAAGCGCAATTTAAAAGATTTGTAGAACTTCTGAAGCAATTAAACATAACCATACCATTCACAGAAGCCATAACTGAGATGCCTTCGTACGCTAAGTTCTTAAAAGAAATCTTATCAAACAAAAAGAAGCTCGAGGATAACGAAACTATAACGCTTACCGCTGAATGTAGCGCTATCATCCAAAACAACATGCCTCCAAAACTAAAAGACCCTGGTAGTTTCTCTATACCCTGCGTAATTGGAAAAACCATCATAGAGAAAGCCTTGTGCGATTTAGGAGCTAGTGTTAGTTTGATGCCTCTTTCGACCTGTAAGAAACTCAATCTAGGTGAGCTTAAAGCAACAAAAATGTCTCTTCAACTAGCAGACCGTTCAGTTAAATATCCTGTAGGAATGTTAGAGAATATCCCTGTTCGTGTAGGTCAATTCTACATCCCAACTGACTTCATCATTATGGATATCCAAGAAGATTCTAACATCCCGATCGTTTTAGGAAGACCATTTTTAGCGACCGCTGGTGCAATTATAGATGTAAAGCGAGGAAAGCTTACTTTCGAAGTAGGAGAAGAGAAAATAGAATTTATCCTTTCCCAATTCCTAAAAGCACCTTCTATAATTGACACATGCTGTTCTGCTGATATAATCGACGAATGTGTCAAGGAAATAAAATCCGAACCAAATAAGGAAACCGAAACCCTAAGAATTCCTATGCCGCCAATTTTTGAAGATGACAACTGGCGTGAGGAATATCAAGATAACCACCTGAGTGAATGCTTAGCTTTAACCCCTGATCCTATACCTGGACCTAAGAAACCTGCTATAGAGCTGAAGACACTTCCTACCGATCTTAGATACGAATTTCTAGACGAAGAACTAAACCGACCAGTTATAGTGAACGCCAACTTAGGACGAACCGAGACTGAAAAACTACTTAATGTTCTAAGAAAATACCCTACCGCTTTAGGATACAACATATCAGATCTAAAAGGTATAAGCCCTTCTCTGTGTATGCACCGCATTATGCTCGAAGACGATAGTAAAACCTCTAGGGAACATCAAAGGCGAATAAATCCTATTATGAGCGATGTGGTTAAAAAGGAAATCCAAAAACTGCTAGAAGCTGGAATAATATATCCTATATCCGATAGCAAATGGGTTAGCCCCGTTCACGTCGTACCAAAGAAAGGAGGAGTCACTGTAATCACTAATGCAAAAGGAGAATCTGTAGCACAACGTACCCAAACTGGATGGAGGATGTGCATTGACTATAGGAAGCTAAATAAAGCTACCCGAAAAGACCATTTCCCTTTACCTTTCATAGATCAAATGCTCGAACGCCTAGCTAAACACTCACATTTTTGTTATCTGGATGGATACTCCGGATTTTTCCAAATTCCTATCCACCCTGACGACCAAGAGAAGGCCACATTCACCTGTCCTTATGGTACATTCGCTTATAGACGAATGCCTTTTGGACTCTGCAATGCACCCGCGACCTTCCAAAGATGCATGATGGCAATATTTGCCGACTTCCTAGATGGAATAATGGAGGTCTTTATGGACGACTTCTCTGTCTGTGGAGGAAGTTTTGAAACATGTTTAGAAAACCTTGAAATGGTGCTTAGACGATGCGTAAGCGTAAACCTAGTCCTCAATTGGGAAAAATGCCATTTCATGGTTCGACAAGGAATTGTACTTGGACACATCGTATCCGATAGAGGAATCGAAGTTGATAAAGCAAAAATCGAGATTATCGAAAACCTTCAACCTCCCAAAACCGTTAGAGAAATAAGAAGTTTTCTGGGACATGCTGGTTTTTACCGACGCTTCATTAAGGATTTCTCTAAAATAACCAAACCTTTAACTGAACTACTCATGAAAGACGCCGAATTTGTTTTCACCGATAAATGCACTGAAGCATTTCAAACGCTTAAACAAGCATTGATCTCTGCGCCAATTATGCAACCTCCCGACTGGAATGAACCTTTCGAAATAATGTGTGACGCAAGTGATTATGCTGTAGGAGCCGTTCTAGGACAAAGAAAGGATAAGAAACTACATGTCATATATTATGCGAGTAGAACCCTAGACGAAGCTCAGATGAATTATGCCACGACAGAAAAAGAATTATTAGCTGTCGTATTCGCATTAGACAAATTCCGTTCTTACCTGGTAGGAGCCAAAATAATCATATACACTGACCACGCCGCCATTAGGTACCTCCTAACCAAAAAGGACGCTAAACCAAGACTTTTGAGATGGATCTTGTTACTACAAGAATTCGACCTGGAAATTAAAGATAAGAAAGGCACTGAAAATGTCGTAGCAGATCACCTCTCTCGATTGGAAAATCTGAAACCCGAACAAGTACCAATTGACGATGATTTCCCTTATGAAAGACTCATCGCCCAATTAGAAGCAAATGAATTCGAACCATACCGTCCAAACTCTAAAACCGAGAAATTAGCTGAAATAGCTTTAGCCCGATCTAACACACCTTGGTATGCAGATTTCGTAAATTACCTAGCTGCTGGTGTGCTTCCTCCTGATCTAAGCTACCAACAGAAGAAGAAATTCTTCCATGACCTAAAACATTACTATTGGGACGACCCACTCCTTTTCAAAAGAGGCCCCGATGGAATCTTTAGACGTTGTGTACCCGAGGAAGAGATAAGAAGCATAATAACACATTGTCATTCTGCACCGTGTGGAAGACACCATAGCACATCTAGGACCTGCGCCAAAATTCTTCAATCTGGACTTTTCTGGCCTAACCTGTGGAAAGACGTCCATTTTGCAATACTAAGCTGTGATAGATGCCAACGAACTGGAAACATTTCAAGACGCGATGAAATGCCTCAAAAAGGCATTCTAGAAGTAGAAATATTTGACGTCTGGGGAATAGACTTCATGGGACCGTTTCCATCATCGTTTGGAAATCAATATATACTCGTAGCCGTCGATTACGTTTCAAAATGGATAGAAGCTATTGCTTCTCCTACGAACGATACACGAGTAGTTATTAAACTTTTCAAAAACGTCATTTTTCCTAGGTTCGGTGTGCCAAGATTGGTAATTAGCGATGGTGGTTCCCATTTCATTTCAAGAATACTTGAGAAACTCCTTCGAAAATATGGAGTAAATCATCGAATAGCCACACCATACCATCCTCAAACAAGCGGTCAAGTAGAAGTATCTAACCGCGAAATAAAACAAATATTGGAGAAAACTGTTGCTATATCGAGGAAAGATTGGTCAACCAAGCTAAATGAAGCTTTATGGGCTTATAGAACAGCTTTCAAAACTCCAATAGGAACTACTCCATTCAAACTCGTTTATGGAAAATCATGCCACCTACCAGTAGAGTTAGAACATAAAGCCTATTGGGCTATTAAGAACTTAAACCTAAACTACACTGCCGCTGGTGAGAAACGACTTCTAGACATAAACGAATTAGAAGAACTTAGACAAGACGCTTACGAAAACGCCAAAATCTATAAAGAGCGAACGAAAAAATGGCACGACAAGCGTATATCTAGGAAAAATTTTAGCATAGGCGATAAAGTGCTCTTATTTAATTCTAGACTAAAATTATTTCCTGGTAAGTTACGATCTAGATGGTCTGGCCCTTTCGAAATAACTAACATATTTCCGAGTGGAGCGATAGAAATCAAAGGAGAAACCGTCAAACCTTTTGTCGTAAATGGGCAACGTCTTAAGTATTACCATCATCTCGAATACGACGAAAACATCGAAGTTTTTAAACTTGACGAACTGCCCGCTCTTTCGAAAAAATAGTTTTCTGTTTTTAAATCGTCGAGCTTACGACATTAAACAAAGCGCTTGGTGGGAGACAACCCACATTTAATTATTTTTATTTTTATTTATTAAAACTTTAATTTTTCTATTTGTTAATTTTATTTTTTTATTTTTAAAACTTTATTCTATTTTTAAATTTAATTTTAATCATTTTTTTATTTTCCATACATCTTATAATAATTATTATAATTATAACTACTATCTATGAATTGAGAAAATATTTCCGTTATAATTATATTTATTATTATAACTTGTTACCTAAGCTTAATTTTAACTTTTTATTCTATTTTAAATAAACACTAGCCTAATTCTAACTCAATCTTAATATTTTCAACTTCTAGGTTTTTCATTTAATTACTAACTACGATGCAAGAAGTTGACAATATGGAAGTTGTGTTCCGTGGTAGAGGACAAGAAGCAAGATTTAACAAGCTGGCTGAAAGACACATGGAATTGACTTGCTATCCTCACCAACCAACTATGGTGAAGCTTGGTATCGAAGAAAGCATCCTACACCTGCTTAACCAAATCGGTTGGACTGGTTCTCACTTGTTCCGCAAGTTTAGCACTTATCGGAAGCTCACTCTGGAATTCCTGAGCTCCCTGACCTATCTTCCAAACTGTGGACAAGGACTGAAAAAAGGAGTTATTCTCTTTAGACTCTTTGGTATGGAGTTTAATTTCTGCATCCGAGATTTTGCTGAAATGTTAGAACTACCTCATGGACCCGATGCATACGCCCAAGTAGCTGAAGAAAATCTTCCATACTGGGAGTTGGAAAAATACTGGGGCAAGATCACTGGAAACGACAACCCTGAAGAGAATGAATTTCAATCTGAGAACATCCACAATCCTGCTTTCCGCTACTTTCACAAGATCCTTGCTCACTACATTTTTGGAAAGCCTGATAATGTCACTGAAGTTACTAGAGAAGAGCTGTTCATCATGTTCTGTACATCTCAGAATCGCCCGGTCAATGCCATCGCATTCATGCTAACAAACTTCGAGCGCATCACGCAAGACGAAGTTTCACCCATTAGGATCGGCGGATTTGTCACTATGATCGCTAATGCCATAGGAATGAGAGTGCCTTTGCTTAGATTGACACCTTTTGGTACCCATACCTCTATGGACATCAATTTCTGCTTTAATCGAGGTATCATCGGTAATCTTGGACCTGATCGTTTTGAATTGCTCATTGATAACAAAGTTTGGTATCAGTTCACCTTACCGAATCCTAGGACAAGTGTGCACAACCCTACCAACTGGCTTTACTATGGTCAGATTCCTGAGAGAGAGCCGTCACCTGAAACTCCTCAAGCTTATGAACATTTTGATGAGGAAATGCCTGCATCTGAATCTGAACCTGAAACACCTCCTGGTTATTATGAACCTCTTCCTGTTGATGAACCCATTCCTGATTATGAACCTCTTCCTATTGATGAACCTATATCTGAGTATGAACCTGAAACTCGTTCTGAAGATTCCGTTGAAGATCACACTGTTGATATGACTGATGTCGAGGTCGAGCAACAACAACCCGCTACATCTACCGCATCGGTAAATCAAAGGATGCCCACTCTGAACACGCACGAACAAGCAATCAATGCCCTACAACAAGATGTACAACATGTGCGCAACGAGCTTCACACTTTGCAAATGCATTTCTTCGATTTCATCGACACCGTAAATGCTCAGTTCGACGAAGTTTTCAAACACATTCAGTCCAATCAGAACAACAATAGACGTGGCTAGATGTTACCATATTAGATTATTAGATTTTTATTTCTAGTTTTAGTAATTTCTATTCTTAGTTTAGATTTACATTTTTCTGCACTTTTCCATTCTGCTATTGTTAACACTCAGTACTGGTTTAATTTTAAATGCAATATTTTATTCACTACTGCTGTTGTGTTATAATACACTGCTATTAACTGCTATATATATTTTCCTGGCTACCACTTTTTGCTGTTAATAGTATTAAAATAAGACACTGTTCTGAACTGATGGACACTTTTTGCTGTTAATGGTATCAGTCAACACTGGCTGGTCATCTGCATGCGTGACCCACTTGTCTGCCACAGGAGACGCCCGTCTCCATCTGTGTGGGACCAGTTGGAACGAAACAGGGGACAGGAGACGCACGTCTCCATGCTCTGCCCCAGCAGACTGGCTGCCTGAGACGCACGTCTCCCAAGGCTAGCAGTCTGCATTTGACCACGCAGACACTCTTCTCTCCCTCTTGAATTTTGAATTTGAATTTCAAAATTCATTCTCCTCATTCTTCCCCTATTTATTCCATTTAAACCCCATTAACCTCATTCATCCTCCATCATTCACCTCTTAAACTCCATTCATTTCCCATTCTTCTATTCTATTCAAACTTCAAACACCACCATTAATCCATTTTAATTCTCCATTAACCACCCCATTTTCAAACCTCACTATAAAACCACACCACCACCACTCTTATTCTTCACAACCTTCATACCATTTCTCTTCTACCATTCTACTATCATATCTATTTTCCATTTCCATACTCACCATGCCTCCACGTTCATTAATCCGTAGCGAGCGTCCCGAGCGACCACCTCCCGACCTTTCAAACATTATCTTCCGAGATGATGCTCAACGAACAAAATATGTTGCTTTCTACGAACGTTCGGTTGTTCCCACAAAATTTGTGAACACCGAGTGTCTAGAAACTTTGGGTCTCATTGATGGTGTCACCCGTTTGCTCACTAAATCTAGCCTCCACCATCTTTGTACCGAACCCGTACCTACTTATGAGCCGCTCGTCTTAGAATTTTTGAGTTCCTTCAACTACGACACTCCCTCTACTCAACCATTCTCAACCGGTACCATCCAATTCCGGATGTTCAACCGTGAATATGCTCTTGATCAAGATGTCGTAGCTTCATATTTGCATTTTAATCATGCTCCAATTGCTCACCGCTCAATCTTTCAAGAACTCAATGGTCGATCCTGGGAGGATCTCGTTTTTGAATTTTGGTTCCATCTCACTGGAGAAAATCCTACCGGTTGGAGAGCTCTTCATGCTTCTCACATTCAAAACCCCGCTATACGTTATTTTCAACGTGTCTTGGGGCATATTATTTTTGCAAGATCCAACAACCACAAGGTAAACCAAAATGAATTATTTTTCCTTTACTGTGCGCTTAACAATATCCGTTTCAATGCCGCACCGTTTATGTTCCAACACATCCAAGGCTTAGTCAACGCCCCCGCTACAAATCCATTCTTGCTTGGAGGCATTATTACTACCTTGGCCTGTGCTTTAGGTCTTGGTGACGAGCTCCTATCACTCTCTCATCTCATGAAGCCTGCTCAGTCACTCGATCTCACTTACTGCCGCGATTCCCACTTGGTTTCACCCCGACATGATGGCCGATACACTTTGGTCGTCAATAAAGTTCCCATTCCTTATGTCATCCTTCCTTGTCCTGAAAGAATTAACATCCGTTATGTTCAACGTTGGAGGCTTATTGAAGAAAATCCTCAAGATGACCAACAAGAACATCCTAATGAACCAATGGATGCAAATGAAGAAGAACTCAACCAAGGGCAAGCTGATGTCAACCAACCTCCTCCAAACAACCCTCCGCCTATCACTCTTGAAGCCATGTATGCTGCTATTCAACGCCAAGATCAACTCGTTCAAGCTATGCAGACAAACCAAACTGAAACAATTAGGCTCATCCGAGAGATGCAACAGGAGCACCGTGACTATGCTATTAGGAACGAAAGTCAATACGCTGAAATTGCCACATATTTGCATGATCTTGACATTCGTGTTAATGACTCTCCTGATAGACGTCGCCGTGTTCGTACAAGAGGCGCGAGCAGTTCTCGAAACCGCAACAATGAGGAGTAGTTCTTATGCACTGAGGACATTGCATCATCTAAGTCTGGGGGAGTCGTATTATTTCTATTTCCTATTTCCTTTAGTTTTATTTTTCCCTTCAGTTATTTCCCTTCCTTGTAATGTTTTTCTAATTCAATAAAGAATATTTATGGAATTTAAGTCTTATATGTATAATTCCGTAGTTATTTCAATTTCTTCCATTTTCTTGAGCCATAACAAAAATTTTTTGCTCCTAAACGATAAACGCAAACCCCACACGTTCAAGAAATACGAAGCTACTCAATCACTCAACGCACCGAAACTGAATTAGTCAATATCCTTATTGTCACAACACTCCAAAACCCCCGAGTATACATAACCGATTTGAATACCCGTTATACCAAAACCACCGACTTTAAGTTTTGAAATAACCCTTAGTAGTTTATTCTAGCAGTCGGCACCGTCTTAGATACAAACTACGCAGAGAGTCGATGAATATAAGTGTATGATCCTCATAATAATTATGTGTTCAACTATAAGAAGAAATGTGCCTACTAAGTAAGGTGATCCTCACAAGATCATTTAACCTAACGGTCGCAAATCTCATATACAAAGAATTTAAAAACTCACTGTCGATTGGTTCAGAAGTCATCTGGTAATGAACTTGGTAGGAAGGACTATTGTCCGATTCCCCACAATCTACAAGTGAATGCTAAGGAGTATACCACATATTGTGCCAGAACTCCATGAGAAGGATCATAGTCACTAACCGACTACTCTGCTATGTGCGTGTCAAGATAATGGGCTTAATGTGATTGCGCGCGAATGAAAAGGGTGAAACATGATGACAAGTCAAATAGGTCGAGCTATAATGGCATGATTCGGATTGGTATGCATGCTGGGAGTTGTTTAGTGTTGTTACTATAGGTTTATTGCTAAGATTCATTACTTCCGAATAAGAACACTATGTAGCTAAGTATGACTGAACGACGTGGTGGAAGTGTGTTTCATTTATCTTTATCTTCTTATTTTGCTTGAGGACAAGCAAAGGTTCAAGTCTGGGGGAATTTGATAACACGATTTTATATCGTATATTTAGCCTAAAATCCATAGATATTTATAGCATTTTCCATTTATTACGTCAATTTATTATGATATTACGCGTGTATTTGCTTTGTTTCAGGTTTTACACTTCAATTACGACTATTTGCGAAAAGGAAAGAAAATCGAGCTTAAATGACCAATATTTATGCTTAAGAGACGAAAAGGGGTGCTGAAACGAAAGAGGGGTGCAATTAGGACCCAAAAGGCCCAAAAGAGCAATCCAGCCCACGAAGGAAGCAACCCAGGCCACACTAGTAAGCAGAGACGCACGTCTCTGCCACCTCAGCAAAGGGGAGACGCACGTCTCCACCTCCCTAAAGAATCTCCACTTGAGACGCACGTCTCAAGTCAGTCAAGGCCACTCCCTGAAGAATAGGAGACGCACGTCTCCAAGTCCCGGTCTGCAAAAAGTCCCGTTTTTCACGCAAAGCAACTGCAAAGCCTCACCTATAAATAGAGGCAGCCACTTCAGTCCAAAGTGTCCGATTTCCTGCCAACGAAGTGCTGCCGAAATTGTACCGCGAACTGCTTTTCATTATTCTGTTTCCATTTAACCTTCTATTTTCTCACAACGATTTCTACATTGGAAATTGTTGTGAACTTTTCATAGATCTAGCCTTACGTTAGATTTATCGCTTTATTTTCCTTGTTTTTATTTTCTGCCATTTAAATTCCGAAGAACGATCCAGCCAAGCTGTGGTGGAAGTTCGATACTTGAAGAATTATTTGCCATTTATTTAATTCAGGTTTTTATTTACCGCTTTTATTTATATTACTATTGCATGATATATCTATATTATATGCCATTTAATATGCTTATTATTATGAACAAAACCGATTTATGCATGTTTAACCGTATTAATATGTCTGGCTAAAATACTAAAGGTATCGGTATGTAAAGTAAGTTAACCGTAGGGATCCGAAATAAATTGGCTTAAATTAGGTTTTATTAATTATCACTTATTTTTGGTTTATATGTCTAGTTTAATTAGTAAGTCTTAAAACCAATAGAGCGAAAGTTTGAGGGATTAGGACGGTCAAAGGTTAAAACCAATAGAGCGAAAGTTTGAGGCCTTTAACTGGATAGTAGACATAGGACATTAGTTTTAAGGATGGCGAAAGCATATTAAAACTAATTGGAACTTATTTATTTTCAAAAATTGTTTTTACACTCGAGCGGGATAGCGAAAGCGTACGTTAGGGGTATTAGCTTGCTCCGAGTCAACAGAGCGAAAGTTTGAGATTAGGATATTTAAATAGATAACAACCTCGTAAAATAGGCATTTTATTAATTACATTGTTTTCAAAAAGCTCTTCTAAAATCTAATGGGATGGCGAAAGCGTACATTAGGATTAGGATAGTAGTCTGAATCAACAGAGCGAAAGTTTGAGACGAGGATTTTTAATCAATTGGAATTAGTAAAGATTTTTAATTTAATTATGTAAAAGCCAATGAACCTTCGGATTACCTTTAGTTAAACGAAATACATACTGATACCTGTCTTTCATTATTATTCTTTATTTTCTCACAATCACTTTCCCTTAGGAACAATCGAAAATTTTAGTACTCCTAGCTTTACATAGTAACCTTAGATAACGGTAGATCGATTCATAGTCCCTGTGGATTCGATATCTTTTAAAACTACACGACACGACTGTGCACTTGCAGTTATCAGATTTATAGACACGTAAAGTCGCGATCAAAGGGTGACAATCATTCGAATTGCCACACACAAAGTATGGATTATCCAAACGATTGAACTCAGCAAACGGGAAATAACCAACGAGACAATGATCTTGATGAAGACTGACTTTGTATTCAATCCACACCGGAGAGAGAAAATGAGACTTCTTTTGGGGATATATTACCTTGTGCTTTTGGAGCACAAACAAACTTGGCTTATGCATGTTTGATTTTTTTTCATGGCGTAATGCTCCATATTGATGGAAATGCTACGCGTTTTTGTAGATGCAATGTAAATGCAATGATTTCTATATGTGGAGATAATGGGGGGCCTTTAGAGAATATTCCGCTGACTTGTCGATCGAACTTTGTCTCTGACCTCGGGAGAGGTAAACACCAGGGAGAATCCCCTTAGTGTTAAGAACTCTGTGGGGTGCCAATAGACATTGGACTTTAATTTGCAAGATATGCTTCTTCGTTGACTTGAAGAATAATTTCTGACTTCTCACCATGTGCCATTGCTTGGAGAATTTTTAGCTTGAGGAGATTCCCTCAATTTACCATATTAGGGATGAGAAACCTTGATGAGGAATTCTTTATGGGATGAGTGGAACAACTCCGAGGAGAAATAAACTCCTATGCTCGTGGAATGGAACAAACTCTCAGGAGAAATAAACTCCTATGCTTGGGGAAAGAATGAATTTTCAGGAGAAATAAACTCCTATGTTTAGGGAGAGAGTAACTTGTTGGGGAAAAGCATTGTGATACTTCTCCATTATGTGATGGCCAACCGCACCTTACAGGTGAATGACAGTTTCTTTCATACAAACCAAAAGAGTATGCCCCAGGCTGCCTGATTTGTGAAGATATCTGATTTACGAAGACATTTTCCTCGAAAGGGTCCTTATACCACAATTACTTGAGATAATTCTGCCCCAGCATATTCAAGCGTCTGAAATATTCTTTCTCTTGATCCACAGATCTTTGAAGAGATTTGTCGAATCTCGACATAACTGCCCCAGATTGAGTGAGTTTGAGAGATTCCTCGACGTCACTACTTCAAATTGATTGGAATCAAGAGAGAGATTCCTCGACTTGATTAACCCTGATTGGTTGGATTTGAGAGGTCACACCTTAATTTGACTGCCCCAGATTGGTTGAACTCACGAGAGAGATTCCTCGTCGTGATTGCCCCTGATTATGTATATCCTATCAGAATCCTCAAGTTTACTTCCTTTGAAGTCAACCAAACTATGGAAACAACTTTATCGCGATCAATGGAGTCTTCAAATTCTTCCCCTCGGGGTACTTAATCAAAATGCATCTACTCAAAAGAGTATTCATACTTCTCCCTTCAGGGTAGCCAGTCAAAGAAGGTATCAACTGATTATGCTCAATGGAGTCTTCAGGCAACATGCCCCTTGATATCAGTCTCCGAAATGATTTCTTTTTTACCCTACGGAGTTCTCAAGGCTCTTTCACTTTGACGTGATCAAGCTCTTCGTGGATTCTCATCATAGAAACTTCCTTGATGTTTAAGCAAATGTTTTGTATGCAAAATAATGTCAATTCTAAGAATGATAATTCTAATGCAAAGCCTATGTTAGTCTTGAAGTTTAAAACTTTTTATGCAATGAGGTGGCCACCTCTTGTGAATGAAATGCAAAGCGGGCATACGATACCAACATAGATGTGTGTTACGCTTCATTGGGAGTCAGCTAAACGCTATCTCAATGGAGTGCGTCTCCAAAATAAACCCTACTTCAATTAGGACTTTTAAGGGTTGTAACTTGGCCTGGTTCATGGTTTTTAGAAACAAAGGATTTTTAGGCTCAAAATTATTTGGTTCCCACCCTCTTCATGATGTTCTCCACTCCTAAGTTCAATTAACTCAACATGAGTGCTCATCCCTCACAAGGAATTTTTGAAATGGTTGAGGAATCAATGAGGTTTTTCGGACATGGCAGTCGCTCGCCTTTTATTCTTTTGATTCATTATCACACGACTATGTTCTTTCTTTATTTTTTTCTTTTTATTGCTATATTCTTTTATTTCATCACTTTTTCTTTTCATTTTTTTTTCTTTTATTTTTTTGAACAAGTCGTGTGACCTCGCATTGTCTTTGATTCATTGGAAGTGATTGCGACTGCCTCATTCTTTGATTAATGAAGGATTACCATTGTGGTACCGTCATCTTTTGTCCTCTTGGTAGGTGAAGGATAACCATCACAGTTCTGACTTTCCTCAACCTTTTGAAAGATAACCATTGTTGTATCCTTAGATGCATATTATTTGTGAGTTTTGAACACATGATCAAGTTAAATGAACACTACCCTGCCCCAGGGTTAAAATTAAAGGTTTTTTCTGAATAGAAAAGAAACTCCTACTTCAAGGCTCAAAGGGGTTGACGAGGGTCTATCTCCCTTATATCTCCGGTGTTTGGGGATTGAAACAATGCCTGTACATCATCAGCAGGATTTTATTCAAAAACACACAATTAGGGATTTTGCATTTTTTTTTATTGTCATCATTCTCCCTCCGCTCTTTGCCTAAGCAAGTGATTAGTAAAGTTGGTATCGTAATGCCAAAAACATTTTTTAGTGAAAACGAATGGATTACTTCAAGACAAACATAAACAATGCATTATGGTTTTCATTCGAAAATTAACAAATTTTTACATGCAATCAATGCTTAAACAAACAATGAAATGTTACAAATGAGAATGCAATAGAGAACTAAATGAATGCCATTGTTGAGGAGACTTGACTCCGTATGGACTTATTGCTCTTGAATGCTTTCTGTTGCTTTGATAACCCATCGAGACTTCAATTTATGCATAAAACATCTTGGAGTGGATGTGGTTGTTCTAAAATCAGCGAGGACTTGAATTTTGCCTTTGAATGTCCTACTACCTTCAGTTGAATGGCTAGGTGCCCTAGCATGGTAGCCACTTAGCATTATCATATGTTCCTTCCACACATTTTAGATTACTTCCCAGAAGAAAATTCCAACAAAGGCGTACAGGAGTGGTGCAATTTGCCTTACTTTAGGGATTCGAGCAATGCAAATGATGCAATACTCAAGATAGACAATGTCTTGCTTATCCCTCGGTCGGGAGCCCCAAATATAGATGCTAAAATTGTAATCACCATCATAAATGGAAGAAGCTAGTATGATCATCAAACTCAGGAGAACTATATGTGGTAAGGAAGACCCACAACACAAATCTTAACCAATTGAGATTCCAACAAGCAGGGAAGCAACTTGGACACAAGGCGTTGAAATTACATCGGTTCATTTCTCATATTCTGTCTTTCTCTATTGACGAGCAAAGGCCACTAAGAAGAAAATTCCGGGAAGAGATGACACATGATATGAAGCAATAGTTTGAGAATGAGAAATGCCTCTGTAGAACATTCTTGATTATCACATGGCAAAAGATTCTGATGAAGTCACACAAGAATTTGTAATGCTTTAGGGATTCGAGCAATGCAAATGGTGCAATGCTCAAGATAAGAATACGTCTTGCTTATCCCTCGATTGGGAGCCCCACGCAATTTCCACATATGTAAAAATGATGATTACCACTTTGGCTTGCATGTCCAGACTATCCAGAGAGAGAATAAATGACCTTTGCCTCTCTTGACATTAAACACTAGGCACAATCCAACAATGTCTAAATCAACGGAGTCACAATCTTTTATGGCTTTCAACCTTTTCTCCAAGAGGTGGAACCTTTTTTCATTTTCAATAATCAGAAACTCGAAGACTTCAATGATGTGAATTCTCCTTACCAAGAATAGGAGTCTCAACATTACTTCAGACATGCTGATTCAAAAGACCTTCTCTTGAGGTGAGATTAACATTGCATTTGGCCTCTGAGGAACTTGTCTCAATTCTTCATTGTCTAAGAGAAAACTCTTGAATAATCTCCATACACTGATTCATGTTAATCCCCATTTCTGTTCTCATCTCAGTCAGAAACCTCACGGAGTTGTTCCATTATTAACTTTCAAGCACGTAGCGGTGAGAAGTCAATTTTGCTGTTGAAATTAGAATCTGATGTAGAAAGGGCCCCCATAAGCTTCTGATAGAACCATGAAATGCATGATAGTATGAATGCATGTTTCATTTCTAATGGATCATAAAGTCTTTTCATCAACTTTTTTTTTCTTTTACTTTCCTTTTTTTTTTTTGCATATAGTATCTTTTCTTTTTTTTCTTTTCCATCTTTTCTACTTTTTTTGGTTTCCTCTTTTTTGGAAATAGACCTTAGGATCCCCCACAAATGAGGTGGATAAAGCAATGATGTTATGCAATGCAAAAGCATGGGATCAAGGTCCATATAATCTTAGTAACCATTGTACAATCCTCTGAATAACTGATGTAGGTCAGATGTCATGAGATCAAAGGTCCGACACCTTTTTGAATACCAGGAGAACCGATAGTCACCAACAGAATATGAATAGTCACCAACGGTACCTGTCATGTATATCCCACCCCACTCACAGGTGAATCTAGGTCAAGGTAGGTCAAAAGGTCTCCAGCGTTAACAACTCTCCTGAAACACCATCATTGTTGCAAATACATGCCAACAACGGTATCCCATTCGAGTCTCGGCTGGTCGTGGGTCTCATGATCGCAATCAACAGAACCTGACATTCTGTTGGCGTCATGACTATCCACTCTATCCTAGGTATCCTATGTGTCAACTATGGCCTGGGTATTGGGCCTTTTACCTCATAGAACATCCCACCCAACCTGCAAACAGAGAAAATATGTGGCCCCCACGGGGACCCATAATATAGTCCAGATGCATGCGGAAAGTAAACATGATATGCAAGCAAGAAAATAAACATGATACACAAGCATATATATACAGGATGCAAACATATAAACAAACAAAGAAACACCCAATAAATGAAACAAACAAAGGCTAGGATCGACTCGCTAAGAATGGACCAGCACAGGTCTATCACATCCCCAGTAGAGTCGCCAGCTATCGCTACCGCGAAAAATGGAATCAGAGTCGCCACTAATATATTCATCCCATCGCGGGAAAGGAATATCAGAAACCTAACTCGAAACAAGGACAAGGTCTTTCGACCAGAGAACAGGGCACGGGAGTCGGTTACGCGAGGGGAAGGTGCTAGCACCCCTCACGCCCATCGTACTCGATGGTATCCACCTATGTTTGTTTCTATCTAAAGGGTGTATCTAATGTCTAAAACTAAATGCGAATGAATGCAAAAGAAATACGGGGAAAAGAAGGATTATTTACAAGTGTGCTCGCTTAGGCCCCGCGACCCAATGCCTACGTATCCCATTAAAGGAATCAGAGCGACCGTAGTTCGGCTCAAGAGTTTCCATTTGTTTTGTGTTTTTTAGTTGAACAGCGGTTAAGGTCACAATCCACGATGCTCGACCTTTGGAGACTTATACGCCTAGTTTTGGAAAGGACTTAACTTGTTCTTAAGCGCCTAACAAGGCAAAAGAATGAACTTGGGTTTGTATTTTTTATGTAACTACATGATGAACAAAACCCAATACAAGGTTTCGCACCACTTCGTCACTTTGTTTTAATTCGAGCCTTTATTAGGTGTTTTAAATGTTTTTGGTTGAGTGTTTTTTAAGGGGAATTTATTTGCGATTAGAATCACATAAAATGTATAATGATCGAGAAGCAGATTAGGGAATGAATCCCACTCACTTCTATCCCATTATATAATGTTCAAGAAACAAATTAGGGAATAAATCCCACTCATTTCTATCCCATTAATTAATGTTTGAGAAACAGATTAGGGAATGAATCCCACTCATTTCTCTCCCATTAAATAGTGACCGAGAAACAGATTAGAGAATGAATCCCACTCATTTCCATGCCACTAAGTGATTGAGAAACAGATTAGGGAATGAATCCCACTCATTTCTCTATCACTTTCTTAATGTGATTCGCATCTTTATTTATTAGTGTTTTAAAGTTGAAAAGAAAAAAAGAATGAAAGAGGGGAGACTAACCTATTTTCTAGCCTAAGTGTTATCCTAATTCTAATTCTAAAGTTAACATGGTGACTAAATTCTAAAAGGAGCATTAAAATGGTATTAACAAAGTAGGCCAAAAATATGGCCAAAAACAAGTAACAAAATCACACAACAATTATACAAAAAATAGCATGGAAATGGTACAAAAACAATTCAAGCATTAGTACAAAGTTAACCTAAAAATACTACTATTTTTATGGTTTTTTTTTTATATGTTAAGGGAATTCTAATTCAAGTCTAAAAAACCTAAATTTGTGGTATGCCTAAAACTAATATTTTTATTGTTTTCTATGTCATTTTTTTACTACCTAAAAATTGAACAAAAAATCAATGATTCTAAATGTCATTATTACCTAAAAATCTAAATGAGAAAATTATGATATTTTTATATGCTTTTTATTATCTAAAAAAAATAGTAAAAAGAGCTAAGTAAAAACAAAACCTAAAATCAATTAAGTGAAACAGGGAGGTATGAAATCAGAATGATGGTGCTGGAAGCAATGGGGCGCAGGGTCCATCCAGAACTGGCCCAATGGTGATTTTTGTAACAATTTTGTATCATGCCAAAAAAAAAAAAGAAATTGGGCTGAGGGGGTGTGAACAGGGATCCGTGAGCCCAATGAAGTTAGTACAGATTTTTATCATCATGATTTTTTCTTCTAATCAAATTCTATCAATTACCAAGTCAGATTTTCATTAATCCTTGTTTTGCTGATTCAAATCTTGTACTTAAATCCTAATTAAAGCTAGTAAACACCAATTAACAACTATACTAATTCCAATAATTACGGTCAATTGCAATTAAAGAAAAAGATTAACAAAAAGGGATTAGGGTATTTACGTGTGGGACGCATCAGCTTCGCTCAATTCGTCTTCCCCTCTCTCACGAACGACGGCGCGATTCACCCTCTCCGATCGGTTCTCGCCGCTGCTAATCCTCACAAATGAACGTGACGCTCTCATCACAGTATCCTCTCTCAATCTTCTCCCATCTTTTCCGATTGATCCCTCTCGTACATCTCAAGCAGACGGCGCAGCGTCGTCTTCTCCGACGCGCGTTTCCGATCACCACCGTGGTGAACCTCGTAGCGGCACCTTCTTATCTCGGCCTCGCTCTTCTTCTCACTTCTTTTTCAGAGTCTTGAATCATCGTCGTTGAAGATGGTTGACGTGATGCTGTATTGTTATTTGCAGGCGATGTTGCGGTGTTGTAATGGAAGAGATTGTTGCGATTCGATGATGATGATGAATGTTGTGGCTGTAGTGGTGATGAAGAACAGATGATGATGAAGGTTGTTGTTACACGATGATGATGAACGTGATTGTTCTTGCAGATTGATGATTATTGCGTAGTTTGAAGATGATGAAGAATGAAGAAGATGAGAAGGTTGAGGATTATGAAGTTGCAGAGATCAAAGCGATGAAGGTGAAGATTCAAGGATGGAATGTGATGATCAAAGATGAGAAGTGAAGAGGGAATGGTGGTGGTTTGTGGAGAAATGGTGAAGACTGTGAAAGAGTGAATCGAGAAAGAAAAGTGGTGATGGTAATGAAGTGGAGACCTTGAACCTGAGAAGTGCAGATGAATATATAGGGAGAGTCGATTGAAGATTCTGTTATCAATTGAAAGGTTAGTTGCAATCCTCTTCTGATCTTTCTGTTATACTGTTATCCGCTATGTGTTAGAAGGTAGTTATGAATTGGTTAGGGTTAGTTATTTTCTGTTATTGATGTTGGAAGTTTGTTATGGGGCTGAATGTATGTGAAATGGTTTTGTGGATTAATTGCAGATGGCTTGAGCTGTGTTGATTTGAATTGGTGGCTGGCTGCAAATGTTTTCTTTCTTTTTGAATTTTTGTATGAAGTTTTGTTGGAATCATCCATTTGATATTTAGGCTTGGCACTGAGTTTGCATTAAGTCTTGATTCACTTTGTAACAACTGAAACTGTTTAATTCGCCTTCGATATCAATGTCGTATCGTATTATGCACAGACTATGAATTGTATGACGAACTGTTGTTATTTGATGACTTGATCTCAACTGAATTGTGTTATAATCTTGGGTCTGTTGGTCTGAATTCCGCAGGTGGTTCAGCTACGGTGTTGGATTCACTCATTCCTTCAACGAGAACCTTGAAGCCGGCGTTCATTTGGACCACATCATCACGGAGAAACCATCATTGCTTGGTCATAGAGAACACTTGAAACAGAGCAATTAGGATGGGATTTGGGATAAGAACAATAGGCTCCTCACGCTTTCTCTTGTTGTAATTTTCCATATACAGTAGTATTGGTGATGTAACAAGATGATGAGATGTAATGGGTCTTGAAATGTATCATATAATATGGCTCTTGTGGAAGCCCTAAATGAAATTTGAATTCATCTTCCCTTCTCCTTGTTTGCTCATTCAAGTATTTCTTCCATTTCAATTTCACCTTCAAATACTTCTCTCCTTTTTGTCAACAATGATAAAGTGATGTGGATTTGAACTTTGAGATGTTAATGATGTGGAACTTTCTTTTATAATTCGTAGACATGTGTGGATTTTTGAATGAATGATGAATGATACGAACTTAAGCCATATGTAAATGTAGTGAATGAATTTTCTAGATTAAACTTCTTTATCCTTTAAATGAATTTTTGCTCTTATTTCTCAAATTAGATCCAAATCACCTTGACAATGATAATGTCTTGATACAATGATAATGTCTTGATCACCACATGAGTTTACAAACATCACCTCTCGCACCATGACCTAACTTTGTAATTCAAACCACGAGCTTTTACCTAATCTTCTCTTACTTGACCAAGCCTTGAAGAATCCTTGAAGTATGGATATGAAGACGTGGAGAAAGTACACCCAAGATAACCTTGAAATAAAATCCAATGAACCCCAGTTGAAGTGCGGGAGATTCAAAGCCTTGGTTTTAGTGTTAACTCTCAAATTCATTGCTTGAATAATAACTGGGAGAATCAAACTTTAATTTGCTACGCATGCCTCAACATCATTATGAGACCCCTGAGCTTCTCAGATCTTTGATCTCAAGCCCTTTTTTTTAGATATTTTATTTGATGAAGGAATGCAAAGTCATGTGAATGCTCTAATGGAATGATGTAGATGAATGCGTAGTATAAGCCAGTTAGAAATAAATATGTGGGCAAATTTTGGGGTGCAACAGTATGTTCTTAGCAAAGACATAAGAGGTTTGAAAGATAGTTCTATTGGATTCCCATCTCTTATGCTCATTGGCTTCCACGCTTGCTTTATTTGCAACTGGTTAACCTTCGTGCTGTGTGGATGTCTACAGATTCTCTGCTTGATGATGATGACACTAGGTGTGAATTCTAATCTGGGGCACTTGGTCGTGATGTTAAGATCTACAAGTCTTGGAAATTGCTTGGGGCTCCCGATCGAGGGATAAGAAAGACATTGTCTATCTTGAGCATTGCATCATTTGCATTTCTCGAATCCCTAAAGCATTACAAATTCCGTGTGACTTCGCCAGAATCTTCTGCCAGACAGTAATCAAGAGTGATCTGCAAGGGCACACCTCTCATTCTCAAGGATCTACTTCACATCCCGAGTCACCTCTTCACGGAGTTTCCTTTTCAGCAACCTTTGCTTGTCAACAGAGACGGAAAGAGTAGGAGTAATAAGCCGACATGATCCCAATGCCTGGTGTTCAGTTGGTTCCCTACTTGATGGAATTTCAGTTGGTTAAGATTCATGCTTTGGCTCTTCCTCATCACAGACTGCTCTCTTGATTTTGATGACAATACTCGGTGTGTTTCATTCTGGGTTGATCACAATGTCAAACCTTACAAGGTGTTGAGGTACGAAGAGTCCAAGACTTACTTGATACAGATATGTTTGAGTTTATTCATAATGGTTTCTACTGGTCAATCCCATTTCATCTGCTGCAAGTAGAATGTTTGTTCTTCCTCGAGGAAGTAACTCATGAGAATGACTTACAACTTGTACTTCTAGAGGATTCCTTCCCAACAACTATTGTGTGTTCCATGTGATGACTTTGATAGCCAAGCGTCAGAGGTTATTGTTGTTTGCTGATAGTAATACAAGTTTCCTCCATTCATAATGGTGTTTTCTGTTCTAGCAGTTGTATTTAGGGCTCCCGACCGAGGGATAAGCAAGACTCTGTGTTCTTGAGTTCGCATCATTGGCAGCTCAAATCCCTAAAGAATTCATAAACTCAAGTCGCTGTTGCTTAGGGCTCCCGACCGAGGGATAAGCAAGACTCCGTGTTCTTGAGTTCGCATCGTTGGCAGCTCAAATCCCTAAAGCATTCACAAAATCCAATCGCTGTATTTGGGGCTCCCGACCGAGGGATAAGCAAGACACCTTGTATCTTGAGTTTGTGTACAAGTTGCATGGCTCAAATCCCTAAAAGCTGGACACTTGCAACTTCTGTATGACTTTGCCGAAATCTTCTTCCAGGAAGTTATCTAAAGTGTTTTAACGTAGTGCTTGGTGTGTTTTCCACTATGGGGCACTTGATTATCTAATTGAAGGCTGTCTGTCATTCAGAGACAAGGCACAAGACCTGATTGACACCGAGACTATCACATTCGCACTTGAGGGTCAGAATTGAAGTTCTCATTTGACTCAGTAGATCTTCTGAAGCAATAAGTCCATACGGAGAGGATCTCCTCAACATTGGCAATTCTTAATTCATCATGCATGTTCATGTCTAAGCTTTCTTGTTTTGTTCAATACTGTTTCATGCAAAACTTGTTTGTTTTTGAACTATAATCATAATACATTGGATATGTTTGTCTTAAAAAAAATGTCATTCACTTTTGCTCTTATATGTTTTCTATGCTTTTTGTGATACTAGCTCTTGTTAATAAAGCATGATAACTCCATAGGGAGAATGATGAGCATAATACCCAAAACTCAAATGGTATGCTTTTGAGTAAGAACCCTGTTGATGATGTACAGGCATTGTTTCAAATCCCCAAACACTAGAGATATAAAGGAGATAGACCCTCGTTAGCCCCTCTGAGCCTTCGAAGTAGGAGTTTCTTTTATATTTAGAAAAATCCCTTATTTTTAACCCAGGGGCGGGTAGTGTTCAGTTAACCTGGTCGAGCGTTGGAATTCATCAGGAGTGTGCACCAAAGGATACAACAATGATTATCCCTCGCAACAGATTGAGGAAAGTCAAATCCATAACAGTTATCCCTCACCTCAGGAGGTTGAGACATCATGATTATCCCTCACATCAGGAGGTCGAGACCAACATCAAAGCCGCTGTGGTTTATCCCTCATATCAGGAGGTCAAAATATGACGATACCACAATGGTAATTCTTCATCAATCAATGACTCAGGCAGTCACAGTCACTACCATTTCAACAAGTCAAAGCGACTCATAATCACACGACTTGTTCAAAAAAAAAGAATGAATCAAAAAAAAAAGAAAAAAAGAAAGAAAGCCCGCTAAGTCAACAAGTTGAAAGCATGTGACTTAGGCAAAAGTTAGGGCATCCCGCTGGACATCCAAATCAAAATTCAAAAGAATTTGTCCAGGCAAAAATTAGGGAAACAAAAAAGAAAAGCAAAAGAAAAAAAGGATTACAAAACAAGGATCCTCATCAAAGGAACAAAGTCGTGTGATCAGACACCAAAAACGAAAGGTAAAGTGACTGTCGTGTCCAGATACCTCATCAATTCCTCAATCATCTCAAACTCCTCTTGAAAGATGAATGCTCGCATCGAGTTAACTTAACTTAGGATTGGAGAACATCACGAAGGGGGTGGGCACCAAATAAATTTGAGCCTAAAAATCCTTTTTTTCTTAAACCGTGAACCTGGCCACATTACAACCCTAAAAAGTCCTAATTGAAGCATGGATTAATTCGAAGGCATATTGTGATGAGAATACGGTAAGCTGACTCCTAGGAGATCCGCTAAATGCTTGAGTTGGTATCACACCATCTTATCTTTCTTTAACAAAAACTCGATGTTACGACATCCTTTCATAAAGTTTCTTTAAACTTCAAGACAAACATACTCTTTGCATTAGAATTATATTTCTCATAATAAACATTCTTTGCATATAAACAAGTGCTCGACATCAAGAAAGTTTCCATCATGAACTTCAGATGAAAAGTTTTATCCTCCCGAAGGACAAGTTGTCTTCAAAACTCCGTTGAGCAGAGGCAGCAATATTTCAAAGTCTGATCCCCTCAGGGGCACAAAAGCTATTTGAATACTCTATCGAGTAAGTTTTCAGTCAATCTGGGGAAATCAAGTCAAGATTCGAAGAATCTCTCAAAATGCTGAGAAATCAGGGGCATTCACCCAAGCACAGTTGAAGTTACCTCCAATACAGGTCAGGCAGGGGCATTGGTCTGAAGTTCATGATATTGGGGCAAGTTGGCTATGATAGCACGAATCTCAAGAAGTCTTTATGAGGCAAAATTCTTCAAAGTCCCTACCGGCTGGGGCAAAGCACTATGCATTGGTATTTTATCCTCATCAGGAGGTGTTCAGTTTAAAGTTCAGGTGTGAGCTAAGCAACTTATGAACTTAAGAACTGTCAGGGTCGTCATCCTCAGCAGTCAGAAGCTGAAAGTCCATTACCTGTTGGCATTCTTACAACCAATACGAGTATGCAGTACACTGTGGAAGCCAATGCCTGTTTGGTCCCTTTGAAGTCAACACTTGCTTGACCCATTAAGTCCATTTCCTGGTGGCATTCTCTTGGAGAACCAATGTCTGCTCGATGCTTCGGCCGATGCTTGTTTGTTGTTCTAATCATTGTTTATTTGTCAGCTCATCGAATCCATTGTGTGTTTAGAAGATTTCAAAGCCAAGAGGTCGGACAATCTGTTTGCTCTTGCATTTTCCCAATTATGGATGAGCATCACTATCCTCTGTCATGTGAGGAAACCCCATGAAGATGTCATGCTATATCCTAGGGCATTCTCATCTGTTTACCTCACAGGTATATTCTTTTGAGTACACCATGTAAGCACAATGGCAGATCTAGCCAAGCGAGAGATCCTCATTCCCCAGCTGAGTGCATCCAGATGAGATTTTCTTCATCCCAAGATCTTCATTTTCTCACTAGAGCGCATCTCAATGCAATTTCCGTGCTTCAGAAGTATTATTCCCCGGTGGAATGTCTTCTCCCCAATTGAGTCATGATTGAATGGTATTTGATTCCCCAGCAAGCTCTTAATGAGGTTCCTTGCCCGAATTCCTCATTTCCCCAGTAGAGTGTTTCTCTCGCCAACAGATTGACCTGTTTCCCCCAGGAGAGTCATCTTATTCCCCAGTGGAGTGAGCTTAACAAGAGGTTCTTATGCTAAGTTCCTTATCCTCAGCGGATCTCTCATCTCCTCAATGGATCATTATGTAGAAGTATTCATCTTCCCCACTAAGTCTTTCCTCAACAGATATTCACATGCATCCTCAGCAGGATCTGTTCTCGTCTAGAACTTCCCCAGCGGAATGCGTCCTACACAAGCAAGTTGGTCACTCCCCGTCAGAGTTATCTCCATGACTTGCTCTTATATCCACATCCCCAGAGTGTCGAGAATTTGCTTCTCTAGTGAAGTTGCCATGGTATTCCCCAAGCAGTTAATTGGGATGTTCTTATCCCCAAGCAGGATTTATTCCCCAAACAGAGCTCACATCCAGATTTGATCGTCTCTAGTAGATTTCTGATCCATCTTTGCCAGCTCGTAGTTTGTGACTCCTGGTCACTCATCTTGTCCTCCCCGCAGAGTTCTATACTCTCTCCAGGACTGCTTCAGCAATTCAGTGCTCCTTCGTTGTCTCCCTAAGCAACGTTCGAATCATGCATCATTCGCATTGCATTCTCAAAAGCGTGTAGCGTCTTCCTTTTCGGGAGCGTTATTCCATATACATTCATACATGCATCATGCATAAATCATATCATATCTGTTTCTTTTTGCAGGAAAGTTATCCAGATTCAAATGCTCCCTAGAGAGAAATACTCGCCTAGTCTTTACAAGCGCTTATCCTGATGTTTTGATTCAGAAGAGGATTGTTCTACTTATTTTCTAACGCAGCTCGGATCAGTTCAAAGACATTCCTATTCCCGATGCCCCCAGATCGGTGGAAGATATTTGTTCCTATCCTGATTTTCAGTTCAGTTTTGAAGGACCGCCTCCGGATCTCTGTCGATCTTCCGAAGGAGCAAGCCCTCTGATACATCAAATCAGTTGGAAATATCTACTCCCTGACGATTTAGTTCGTTCAGAAGAAGAACTCGCATGCCCAGTCCTGATGTCTAACTATCAGTTGAAGACGTTTTCTTTACCCGGAGTACATAGTTTGGAAGAGATATCTGTTCCTATCCTAATATTCAGATTCAGATTAGTTGAAGGAACCGCCTCCGGATCTCTGTCGATCTTCCGAAGGAGCAAGCCACTGATATCATCATATCAGATGGAGATGTCTACCTGATTGACTTTGTCTTTCAGATGAAGATTGTCCTACTTATTTTCTGGCATCATGTCCAAATCAGTTTAAAGGCATTCTTTCCCCGGCGTACACAATTCGGAAGAGATATTGTTCCTATCCTGATTACCAGTTCAGTTTTGAAGGAACCGCCTCCGGGTCCCCGCGGTCTTACGAAGGAGTTAGCCACTAATTCCCAGATTAGTAGGAATATCTACCTGATGATTTAATTGCATCAGAAGAGATGTCTGCCTTGATTCCCAAATCATGATTCCCAGATCAGAGATACCTATTACCCGTTGACGTCTAAATCAACCGATGTATCTCCCTCGATTCCCAGATCGACTTAAGACATCTGTCCCGATGCAAGTTCGGAGACATCTGCTACGTCTGATACTCAGATCAGTCGAGATGTTCCTTCTCTTGATAACCAGATCATTTGAAGTGTTTCCCCTGCCTGTGGGTGCCCGTTCCTTCTTATCGCAAGTCGGAACTTATTTAATTATCCAGGTCAATTGAAGTTTTTTCTTCCTGCTTGCGGGGTGGTACATTCCTTCTTATTGTATGATGGAATCTTCTATTGATCAAGAGTGCAAATTTTCGAGTTCATTCTGGTATTCAATCTCCTTCCACCTTAACGGTTCGAAACTTTCGTTTCTCGCTCGTCAGGTTCAAGAAGTTTGAATAGGGGCATCTGTTGCACCCTAAAATTTGCCCTCTTTAGTTGAGCTATAAGTTATAGATGACGTTTATTTCGTCTCTCAAAAATTAAAGAAAAATAATAAAGAGTTTCTTATACATGGTGGCCACAATCGTTTATTCGACTGAGATTCATTGGGTTTCATGTCGAGATGATCTTAGGTGCTTCAATTCTTAGCTTCTTCAAAAGATTACTCAAGGCATTATGTTAAGTGTTTGTCAAAGCAAGATGAAGTTGAATTGCAAGAGTTTTACGCAAGGATGTGAGGTGATGCGAGTGAGTTCATTTTGAGTTAAACCAAAGACTAGGTTTGTTACCAGTCATGCCGTGTTGAGGTTTTCAATCTGATCAAGGTTGTCGGGATTTATGTGGAAGTTTTAAGTGGTTGTCTCGGTATTCAAAGTAACACAAGGTCTATTTCAATATTATAAATTTTTACATTCATTCAAGTAACGTCATCGTTTCATTCAAATATCATTCATTACACAAACCATTTTTATAAACCAAATCCAAATATCACAAAAAAAAATAATCAAATATCCATTACACCATTCCATCTTTCAAAGTTCATTACAAAGATTCCAAGCCCATTCAAATTACCAAGCCCACTAAACAAATTACAAAAATTATACAAAAAAAAGGATTTTCCTTTCAATGCTTCATCAAAGAACCACCTGCTGCATTCAAGCCAACATTCTGAAACAAGGAGAACCGGTTCAGCCCTGCATTGGTAAACTGGCAAATAAACCGCAGCACAAGTGTTAAGAATTAAACAAAAAACCAAAATCCAGCTCATGAAAAAAGGGGTTCAGACTTATATGATAAAACAGATACCGATTCAGCATAACAAAAAAGGCCACCATGTCAAAACGGATTCACCAGAAGAGATATAACAGAATTTCAGTAGAAGAAAATGGATAACAAAAAGAAGAAAACGCAACAAAAAATCAGAAAAAGTGATAAGAGAAAAAGAAGAAACGTAACAACCGTCACCTTCAATCTTGCTCTCTTCACGAATTCATCATGAACCTTGCTCTCAATCTCACCAACCTCTTCATACACTCTTAATCTTCAAACTTTCTCTACACATCTTCAACCCCTAACACGATCCATCTCACCATAATCTTGATCACAATTCAACAATCATCATCTTCTTCCTATAATTCACAAAAACTCAGTAGAAGATTCAACAGAAAATCACCATAATCTTCATCTTTCTGATACAAAAGAAAGTCGCAGAGAAATCAACATCTTTATCACCTCTTCAATAATCAAGCTTCAATCATAGATTCAACCATAATCAATCTTCTGCAACCACAAACATCACCTTCAATCAAACTCGTGCAAATCTTCCAAAAGAAACTCAGAAAGTCAATAACAAGAAAAGAGAAGAGAAAAACGCAATAGAAAATTAGCGGAAACTCACCAAAAAGATGTAACAAGCTTCTCTCATCCGATAGGTCTCTGAATCATCAATCACCATCATCTTCGTCTCTCGTTCTTGGCGTCATCGCGTTATTGTCATTCACCAGAGCGAATCTCCAACATCGCGACTGGTTTTTCAACAAGCTTCGATCGAAGAATCCTCACCATCTTCATTCACGCATCCGCAACAACTTCAGAGTCTTCGCCTTGCAATTACCTCCATCACTTTCTGTAAATCGCAATTGTCAACAATCATCATCACCTTCATAACTGCTCCACTCTACGAACAACAACAACAACTTGGAAACGAGATCGAAGAGACGAATTGATGTTGTTCTTCACCGCAGTGGAGATTGAATCGGAGAGACGAGAGCAAATCAAAAGCAGGGAGACTGTGAGAACCGAGATCGAAGATGCAGACGAGAGGACCAAAACGGAGAGGACAAGTCCTCCGTCGTCGCGCCATCGCCGTTGATTCGTGAGTGCTCCGGCCGCCGCGAGTGAGAGAGGAGGGAGATGAGTCGGTCTTCAGAATGTAAACCTAAATCCCTTTTCATTTTTTTTAATCATGTGCAATTTTTTAATCATGTACTTAGGTGTGTTTAATTGTGTTTAACTGAATATAATTGTGATTAGTGGAGAATTAATGGAAAATATGATTGATAGCTCTAATTAAAATCAATAAAGATCTGATGACAATTGGTAATTTGGATCAAACAAAATTTGAATGTTGAATTTCCCTTGGCCATACGAATCTCAACCATGCTACACCTCCCTTAAGCCCATGTACCACATTTTTTTGACATAGGAGAATTACTGAACAAAAAAAATCTGAACTTGGGCCAGCAACACCTGGGCCCTGCGCCCCTGGTTTCCCTTACACCATATTTTCTGCTTTCACCTCCCTGTCTCTCATAATTTCATATTAGAAATAGTTTCTTTTCATTGTTTTTTAGGAAATAAATGACACAAAAACAATTACATTTGTTAGATTTTTAGCATTGATAAAAATGAATAAACGTATGTAGTATTTCCTTGTTAGAATTTAGATGTTTTGTTATATAGTCTACTCTAATGTTTGAATGAAAATGCCATGAAAAACAATTTTCTCTTATTAGATTTTGCTTTAGAATTTACTTAGAATTTAATTGCTATTATTTTCTATGGCGGATGCGGGCTTCCTTGTTATTACTGATTTGGTCGTTGAGATGTGCGAGGTACTTCGAGAGAGCATTCGATTATGATTCGACTAGTCTCGTGTTCCACTTTATTTGTGGGACACGAATTCGCTTCCGGTACGATTTGTCTTGCAAATTGATTTGCGTCGTGTTCCGCTTTATTTGTGGGACACGAACTTATTCCCAAAGCGATTCACCTGATCTCTCACTCGTTGAGATGTATATTCTTGCGATGTCTGTACTGTGTTTCTCTTGCAGGTTTCTTGCGTGGTTATGCTCGACGCGTACCACTTGCCGTGCGTTATTTATTTTCACGACGACGTTTTCTGACTTTGCTTGATGCTGGCTTACGCGAAGTATTCTGGACTTCTTTGCTTATGCTTGCTAGCTCATTGCGGATTTGCTATCCGTTCGGTACCGCTCCTTATCCCTTTTACTCTTTCGCGCACCATATGATGCCATGAGAAGTAGGGTAGGCATGCCGCATCATTCATAACATGAGAAGTAGGACCTAGGCATTCATCTGGCCAAGCCCTCGAAAGAGGCTCTGTTTTTGTTTGTTTATTGTTTTCAGTTTATTTCCAGTTATTGTCTTGTTCACCCGTCTCGTAGGACTTTCCCCGTGGATGGGAGCTTCGGAGGACTTTCCCCATTAGCTAGAACGTTTATTTCCATTTATTTGCTTGTTCAACCATCTCGGAGGACTTTCCCCGTGGATGGTAGCTTCAGAGGACTTTCCCCGTTAGCTAGAACGTTTATTTCCAGTTATTTGCTTGTTCAACCGTCTCGGAGGACTTTCCCCGTGGATGGTAGCTTCGGAGGACTTTCCCCGTTAGCTAGAACGTTTATTTCTAGTTATTTGCTTGTTCAACTGTCTCGGAGGACTTTCCCCGTGGATGCTAGCTTCGGAGGACTTTCCCCGTTAGCTAGAACGTTTATTTCTAGTTATTTTCTTGTTCAAACGTCTCGGAGGACTTTCCCCATGGATGGTAGCTTCGGAGGACTTTCCCCATTAGCTAGAACGTTTATTTCCAGTTATTTGATTGTTCAACCGTCTCGGAGGACTTTCCCCGTGGATGGTAGCTTCGGAGGACTTTCCCCGTTAGCTAGAACATTTATTTCCAGTTATTTGCTTGTTCAACCGTCTCGGAGGACTTTCCCCGTGGATGGTAGCTTCGGAGGACTTTCCCCGTTAGCTAGAACGTTTATTTCCAGTTATTCGCTTGTTCAACCGTCTCGGAGGACGTTCCCCGTGGATGGTAGCTTCCGAGGACTTTCCCCGTTAGCTAGAACGTTTATTTCCAGTTATTTGCTTGTTCAACCGTCTCGGAGGACTTTCCCCGTGGACGGTGGCTTCGGAGGACTTTCCCCGCTAGCTAGAACGTCTCCCTAGTTCCCAGGTCACTACTTCGGTAGTTTGCTTGCTTTACGAGCCGAGCTCGTTTGTGTGTTGCATTTGCATCGACTACTACTTCGGTAGTTTGTTTGTTTCTCGAGCGGAGCTCGATTGTATGCCTTATGGTTGTGATGCTTGTTCACTATCTTCTTATCTTCTATGCCTTTCAGTATGATATCTTTGTGATGCTTGGTCGCTATCTTCTTATCTACGATGCATGTTCGTATGATATCTTTGTGATGCTTGTTCACACTTGCACATGTATGCCTGTTACATGTTGTTGGCGATGCCTGTTCTCTTTATCACTTGTGATGCCTATTCACACACTCACATTCGTGTATGCCTGTTACATGTCTGTTTTCTGTTTACAATGCCTTTTCGCATGTTCTTATCTGGGATGCCTGTTCACATGCCATGTTTGCTAGGATCTTTGTGATGCTCCTTGTTTGCATGCTCCCTTAGGGTGCTCGGTTCCATTTCTCTAGGAGACGCGAATCGAGATAGAAACAGAAATTTTTGGGCCGAACTACGGCGCTCTGATTTCTCCATTGCACTTTGGAGGTACGTAGGCACAGGGTACGAACACCCTAGCGAGCGACTTTTCTCTTTTTCTTTATTTTGTTCGAACTTTTCTTTTTTTGTTGTTTTGTTCGACTTTCCTTTATCTTGTTTGCCTTCTATCTGCTTGTTTCCTATCATCTGTATATCTTCCATTGCATGTTTCCCTTTGCACATAGCATGATACACACACACACACACACACACCCTTAGATTAGAAAACTAGCAAGAATGGATCCTGTGGAGTACCACAGACGTGAGGGGTGCTAATACCTTCCCCTCACGTAACAGACACCCTTACCCTTTCTCTGAGACCTGTGCTATTATTTGGTTTTCTTCGATATTTTCCATTCCTGTGCGTAGGATAAATATATGTTCGATGGCGGCATCATTGTTATTTGTTTCGATGAGTTATCCAGTTGCTTCACACATCACTCCTATTGCTATGTGCCATCTACTAAAATTTATCTTCACTTTTCAAAAATCAAAACCACGTAGAATCTCTACTTAAAGTTATGAGATTGAATTCTTAAAAATACAACAAAAAATAATATTAGCCTAATAACTAATTACATATTTTTATAAAACTTATAAAAAAATATTTCTATTTTGCTTGCATTAATTTGTTTAATTAAAAAATTAAAAATTAAAAAATATATTAGCCTAATAACTATTTACATATTCTCATAAAACTTATAAAATAATATTTCTATTTTCCTTAAAATTATTTTTTAATTAACAAAAAATTACATATTTAATCCTGTCATACCCCAAAATTTTCCCATCATATTTCAACATATTTTGGCTCAAGCACTGAGAAATAAGCCTGACTATCTCTCTCTTAAGCAATCAACCCACAATTAGGGTTCAGCTTCTCTCAAAGATCAAATCAAGTTCTAAGACCTCAAATGGATCCCATGGCCTCTCATATGCTTCAAAGGGTCCTCATGCCAAGTTTCAAGCTCTGATTCATAAGATTGCTCAGTCAACTGCTCAAATGGTCAACAATCGACCAATTGGACCTAAAAGTCAACTATGGTCAAATTACAGTCAAAAATCCTGATTTTTGGTCAACATCAATATTTTTAAGTCAAATTCATCATTTGATCAAGGGTTGATCATGATTCATCAAGGAAAGATCAGAAATCCACAAATGTCCAAGTTATTAAATTAGGGTTTATAGGAGAAAGTCAACCCAACTTTGATTGATCATATCTCTTTCATACTTTATCAGAAATTCCCCAAAAAAGCCTATTCTCAAGGAAATTTCATTATCTACAACTTTGATGTTGGTCTCAAGGTCAAGAAATGCTTCCGCATAAGAGATATGAGCCAATACATTACAGAACCTTCTAGAAGCTCACAAAAAGCTGTTTTTTGTCAGGAGCAATACCATCAAGATAAAATCTCCAAATGGAAAATATGTTCTAAAGTGGCTTTTAAAGGACATCTTGGGCTTTCCAAAAAGTCTTAGAACATCTCCATATGATAAATATGGAAATAGTTATGGTTTGCACAAGTTGGGCAAAATTGAGAAAAGGCATGAAACCCTAATTACACAATTTTTGATTTTTTGCTTAATGGTCCAAAGTTTTGGATTTTAAGCATATCCATGGTATATTTAGGCGTCCATCACACCATATTTTCACTATTATCATTATTATTTATTTATTTTGAATTATATTCATTTTAATTCAAAATTTAAATAAAGAAATAATGGAAAATACAAAAGATATGAGATTGATTGGTTTCTTAATTAACTATGGAACAAATATAATCTGAAAAATCATGCAAGATTGATTGAAAAAAAAGATTGAAACATGATTGAATCAAATTGGCCAAAAATAGAAAGAAATCACATAATTTTCAATCAATTTTATATCTCTCCAATCACTTGGTATCCAAGCCCATAAGTTGACCTAAAACACTCTCATAAATAGAGACAAACATAGCATACATGGGGGGACGAAAAATTGGGAATGGAGAAGTAGGGTTTCAAAGTTCCAAAAATTTCAAGAACTAGGAGAAGCTTGCATTCAAAAATTCAGCCCCTTTCAAGATCAAAGAATCATCTCTAATCACCCCTGAGGTAATATGGAGTAAGAATATTTCAATACTCGAGCCCCATAGTACCTATAATGAATGCATCAATTTCACATATCCATGCATATTTTATGAACTTTCGTATTCCATGAATCCTTGAGTTTCACTCATATTTAACGATTTGTTCAAGTTTGTGGAACAATTTAGAAGAGAACATGACCTTAATGCGTGAGAATTGGAGTGAGAAACATGACTTGCCATGGTTAGGGCATGATGAGGTTTCATCGTCGTATCCACTATTAAAGCGTGTTTCAGGAAAAACGGCCACCACCAATGGATTCAGAGCACCTTAATTAGGGGATCTGGGTGCCCTTTGATTTTGTCTAACGTGTATTTTTTGAGTTTGATTTTGAATAGAAATATCCATGAGATTTCGCAGGAAAAATCGCAATAATTTCTGAAAGAAAATCCGCAGCAAAGGTGTGAGAAATTTGAAGAAGAAGGTGAATAGTGGAGCACCACACGCGGCGCTATATGGTTGGTCGGTCAAAAATCCAAAGTCTCCTTGTCACGCGCGTTTGATTCTCATTGGTGGGTCAACGACTCAAGCTTCTCTCTCTTCATCCAACTGGCCGGTCAACACGGATGTGGTCCACGCGCAGGAAGTTTGAAATCTTTGGGTTTAATTGTTTTATGATTTTATTTATAATTTTCATACAACCTGAATCCTTTGTTCAGCTGGTGATAACAAGAAGCTTACCCGCATTGTGACCTGGGTTCGATCCCTATGTATGCCACTCTTTTATTTTTTTAATGTGCTACTATGCAGATTCTCAGATCCAACGCTCCGCCCATTCTTGGCTAATGGTGTGCCTCTTTGCTCCAGCCATCAGATCACGACGTGGTGCGCGTGTCCATGATAGACCCTCAATGGAGCACCACACTGAATCTCCAGCGCCCAGTTTTTTCTAATTTTTATTTATTTATTTATTTACAACTTGTTTTACTTCTTTTTTTAGAACCAATTACATTTTTTTTAAACAAAATCAAAACCTTTTCTTAAAACAATGATTTAGTTCTTTTTAGGATTAGGCTTCCCTTTTAATTTATTCAATTAATTTAATTTAGTCAATTTAGGTTAATTATAATGTTAATTGCTTTTATTAAATTAGAGTAATTTTAACTTAATTTAGGGTTTTTGTAATAATTTTAATTAATTAGAAATTAGGTTTTAGTTAATTAATTAGTTAATTAATTTAGATTTAATTAAATTAGGATTTTTAGGCTAACAATAAAAATTTAATTTTAGGCTAATGTAGATTAAAATAATTTTATTTAGGTCATTCAAATAATTTTAAATATTTTAATTTAATTAATTTTAGTTTTTTAATAAGGTTTTAGCTTTAAACTTAAAAAACATAGATAACCCTAGAAACCTTAAGTAGGTGTTGCCCATTAACCTTTAAGATTTAGGTTTGCCCCTTTTGTAATTAAACATTGAATTTCTTCAAACGCGCATTCTCTTGTCACCTCATATTCTATGATTGTCGTATGTTTGTGCTAATTCTCAGCCTTGGGGTAAAACTTGTTTATTTATTTAATTTTTGCCTTTTATTTAAATTTCTGCCTTTTTTTTTTTGCCTTTAACTTTAATTATTTATTTTTAAGTTTTGCTTTTACTATTTATTTTAAATTTTAGAAAATGTGTATAGGCTTGCAAGGTTTTTTTTTTAATAGTTTAGTTTTATTTTTCTGCCTTTCTTTTCCGCCTTTATTTTTCCGCCCACATGTGTTTATTGTAATAGCGTAGGAACTTATATTCTCTGCCTTTAATTTCTGTATAATATTAATTGTTGTGGTTAGTAATCCTAGGGAGTGCAAGCCTTGAATTAATTTAGAATAACTAATTACAAGATAAAATATCTGAACTGAATCACATGATTGTGCCACACACACCTTTAAGGTAACCCCTCTTATGCTGCCTGTTGCCTGTTGCCTTTTAATTACGATTCAAAAATAGTCAAGTCCCTCGATTCCGAGGATACCTAAGCAAAACAAATGTTACTCTCAGTTCATCATCATAAGATCATAGTCCTTTCGAAGTTGCCTTAACAGTAAATGATCTTGTCCCTCAAAGTTGCCTCAGTAAATGATGATTGTCCCAATTGCTAAGGTATCCTCGCTTGTTGCCTAAATGACTATTCTATCCTTCCCTAAGACTACATACCCTCTATATGGTAAGGACAATTTTATGGCAAACGATAATTTCTCGATGACCCCCAAATCCAATGAAAGGACTACCTGCCCTCTTTATGGTATGGATAGCCCTTTCCCATTAAAGTCTAAAAGAACATAAATTTTAAACTTAAGGGTAATCGTTTTTAATTGTTTGCTCCGTTAAAATTCAGATTTCAAATTCTTTTCCCACTTCTTTTCAAATCAAATTCAAAAAGACTACGCTTATTTACAAGATAAAGTTCTTATTCAAAATCTTTTCTAATCACACACTACACTTCCTTTTCAAACAATTCAAGTGAGCTAAGCAATTAAGAGCTCATGGATAACCATAGATACAAAGGGTGCTTACACCTTCCCTTTGTATAACTTACCCCTCGAACTCAAAATCTCTTTAAAAAGGTCTTTTCCTGTTCTTTTAGCCTTTCTATAAATTGGATAAAATAAAAGTCGGTGGCGACTCTTGCTATCCGCAACATTTCAAAAAGTCAGTTCTCCCACCGTATTACAAATCCATATAATATATCTAACATAATTTTTTTGAAGCAAATGAGAATATATTACTTTCTGTCATACCCCAAAATTTGCCCATCACATTTTTATACTCAAGCTCATCCAAGTATCAACAGCTCAAGATCTAAGTGGATGCACACTCTCCTAAACAAACAACCCACAACTAAGGTTCTTGCTTCCCTTCAAGAAAAATCAAGTTCTGACAATTCAAGTGGACCTCACAACCTCTCATATGCCTCAAAGTATCCTCATGCCAAGTCTCAAGCTCTGACTCACAAGATTGCTCAGTTAAAAGTTCAAATAGTCAACAGTCGACTAGTTTGACCTAAAAGTCAACTGTGGTCAAAGTACAGTCAAAACTCCTGATTTTTGGTCAACATCCTCATTTTGAAGTATCATTCATCATTTGATCAAGATTTGATCATGATTCATCAAAGAAAGTTCAGAAATCAACAAAACCTAAAGTTTCTAAATTAGGGTTTTTGGACTAAAAGTCAACTGAACTTTGACCAGCCATAACTTCCACAAGGAACATCAGAAATTTTCCATCCAAAGCTCAGTTTGAAGGAAATTGAATTCTCTACAATTTTGTCTCTCACATGCCAAGGCCAAAAATGTTTCATTTGAGAGATACGAGCCAAAACATTACAGATCCTTCTAAAGGATCGCAAAAAGTCATTTTTTCTCGAAGCTCATAACTTGGACATGGTAAACTCAATTGAGATGAAACCAAAAAGGTCATTTAGAGGACATCTTGGGCTTTCTAAAAAGTCCTAGAACATGGTTATATGATAAAAATTGAAGGAGATATGAGGCTCAGAAGTTGGTCAAAATTCAAGAAGTGCATGAAACCATAATTGAATAATTTTGTGTTTTTGAACTGATGAGCTCAGGTTTTGGACTTCAAACATACATATGACCCAAATAAGGAACCATAAAACCATTCTTATGTTTTTGGCCTTTTTATTTTTATTTATTTGAATTTCATTCATTTAAATCGCAAATAAATCAAATAAAATACCAAAAATACAAATTAAATTGTGAGGCTTTGGTTTGGATCATATAAAGGCCCAAGAAACTCATTGAGGACCATAAAATTTCATGGTGCATGGTTTCAACAATTATTTTATTTATTCTTTGATTTTATTTAATTTAAATCAATGAAAAATAAAATAAATATCTAATTGAAGCATGATTAGATTTTTAGTCAATAGGCATTCTTGAAACTCAAGCAAGTCATTCACATTTGATTGGAATAATATTTGGATGAAAATAGCAAGTTATTATGAGATTTTCAATCAAATATTTTGTAAAATTTCCAAATATTCAACTATCAAATTTTTCCAAGTTAAATTGACCTAATGTCTGCTCCTATATATACTCAATACATTCAGCCTACTAGGGGGACGAAAAAATTGGTGAAAAAAGGGTTTCAAAGCTTCCAAAACTTCTTCAAAAACTAGTGCACCGCAAATAATCTTCTTCAGCGAGTTTCAACTGATCTAAAGCACTCCATCATCGTCCACAAACGTTCAGGAACGCATCTCAATCATTCTCAAGACTCATAGCAGCCCGTGTCATCTTCTCCAAGTGAAATCGCATCATTATTCTGAAGTTTGGACGCTGGAATAGCCACTTGCCATAGCTAGGGCTTCAAGAATGAGTTTCTTCGAAACCCTAGTTACACTCGCTTCTAAGACAAACGGACACTGGATTCAGGATCAGGAGAGGTTTTTTAGTCAATCTGGGTTTTTATTATGACTGTTTTGATTGTTTTCTGGAGTTGTCATATTTGCAGGTTTTGCAATGAATTATCGTAGCTAAGTCGCAGGGAATTCAAAGCAGATCCGTCGCAAATCTTCAGGTGTGGAATGATGAAGAAGATGAATAATGGCCTTGAACTCTTGACCGCGTGTGTGGCATCGCTATTGGCCAGTCGTAAAACTCAGAATCTCTCTCCAAATCTGGTTGGCTGGTCAACCTTCCAAAGGGGCCCACGCGCATGCTTTGTTGATTTGCTCTATTAAAATTTTACTTTAATATTTAATTATTTTTGGCTATCTAGTTAACAATTAAAACGCGTAGATCAGCTGGCAGGGAAGAAACGCCATGACCATTGAGACCGGGGTTCGATCCCTAGATTCCCATATATTTTTCTGAATTAAGTTGTTTTCAGATCCTGTGTACGCTGCCTGAAGAAAGTTGCTATGCACCTCCGCTGTCAGCCATTGGATGCGCGTTAAAAGCACATCTGAGGGACCAAAAGCACTACTCCACCATACTCCTTCAAGAACCAACCACACCCAATCTAAGCTAAGATTCTAAACTATTTTTTTATTATTTTATTTTATTTTTGTTTTTAAACCTTTATTTATTTCCTTTTGTTTTCTATTTAATTTAAATGTTTTTATTATTATAATAAATTCACATAACTATTAGTTTAATCGATACTCGATTTTTCTCATAAACATTAAAAATAATTATTTTTTTTACAAGAAAAATTATTATTTTTATATATACTTTTAATCAATTAAATATTTGTTAACCTCGAAGCACTTATCAATCCTGATAGTCTTAGGTTTGTTGGTAGGTGTTATCCACTAACGTATTTTTAAGCCTCGTAGACCTTTTGGGTCACAATAAGTTTTCTTAATAACCTTTAGGTTTTTTTAAGGTTTGTAATCAATTAGGGTTTAGATCAGTAAATGCACTAACGCTTCTTTTCTTTGTGTTTGATTTTTCAGGGTTAATAAAAAATCCTCCGACTACGCGCCATCAATCAAAAAAAGCTAAGTTTCTGATTCTCTTTGTTTAATTATCATTTTCATTTTTATTACACTCTTACCCTTTTTGATTAAAATAGGGTTTGTTGAACTTGTAACGCACTCACCCTTATTTATTTTCCTCTTAATTTGTAGAGTTGATCAAGGGTTCGAGGAAGATCAAGGCTCAAGATGATTATTCATCCCTCTTATTTTTTTCTGTCTTTTAATTTCCCCCATCCCCGCAGGTGTTTATTGTAATAGCGTAGGACATTTATCTTTCCGCCCTCTAATTTCCGTATGATTTTAACTGCGTGGTTAGTAAAATAGGGAGTGCAAGATTATTAACCGAACCTAGATCACTAACTTATAAGATAAATGTCATTGAATTAACCACCTGATTGTGCCACACACACACCTTTAGGGTAATCCCTCTTGTTGCCTTATACTGTTGCCTTATTAATTGGTTGCCTTAATTTTGTGTCCTTTAAATAGTCAAGTCCCTCGATTCCGAGGATACCTAAAGCAATGTTGCCTTCAAAGTTATTGAAACTCCCTCGATGTTGCCTCGGAAACATGATGATTGTCCCAATTGCTAAGGTATTCTCGCATGATGCCTAAAAAGATTAATGACTATTTTATCCTTCTCTCAGACTACCTGCCCTCTTTATGGCCAGGGACAGTCTTATGGTGAACGATAAACCTCGATGACCCTTAACATCCGATTGAAAGACTTCCTGCCCTTTTATGGTATGGATAGACCCTTTCACCCGAAAAGCTAAAAGAACGTTTTTTCAAACTTAGGGTAGTTGCTATTAATTGCTTGCTCTTTTTCAAATTCAAATTCAAAATTCAAAATCTTTTCCCACTTCTTTTCAAAGAATATTTCAAAAAAGACTACGCTTATTTACAAGCTAAAGTTCTTATTCGAATTTCTATTTACACCCTACTTTTCAAACAACTCAAACATTTTAAAAAACAAAGTGAGCTAAGCAATTAAGAGCCCATGGATAACCATGGATGCAAAGGGTGCTTTTTAAACCTTCCCTTTGTATAACTTACCCCCCGAACTCAAAATCTTTCAAAGGTATTTTCCTGTTCTTTTAGCCTTTCCAATTGGATAAAATAAAAGTCAGTGGCGACTCTTGCTATCCGCACATTTCTTTAAAAAGTCAGTTCACCGTATTACAGAACTGGCGACTCTACTGGGGATGCTTTCGAATAAAAGAGGGGTTACTTTAGAGCTAGGATCACTTTAAATTTGTTTGACTTGTTTGCTTTATCTTTAAAGGCTGTTTTGGGTATTCTACCGTGTGAAAGATCCTACACCCGGATCTAGTGTACCTTAGGTATGTGGCATGAGACCAGGGAGGTTGTACGACATGTATCGTTATGGTTGAACTGGTGGCCACCGTTAGTGCGACGCTTTGGTTTGTCCTGATGGCCCTTGAATATGATCGAGGAGACATTTGGCTACCGCGTGGTGTCACAAGCACTAATTCGCCCTTAGAACCTTAGTTGAACTTGACTTTGGCCTATAGGAAGTAACGAGATAGCTGGCTTTGGATTCCTGACTGAAGTCGGTTGATACTCGATGCTACACTCATTAAGGTTGGACTCTAGGGATGCTTTTGGCTGGCCGATCGAGTGCCATGTTGAGACAATGCCCGCGAGAAAGATCAGAGATATGAGCACCATAGAACCCGGTTACTATTCTAGGACAGGTTGAACCAACTTAACTTCAGTGGGGAGGGTACTTACCTACGAACTTCACGCAAGCCTTTAAACCTAAGGACACTTGTGTGACTTGTCTGTGCTTGCCACTAACCCTTTGGTTTTCTCGCAGGTTTTTCTTGTGGGACTCATTCGTCCTTACTATCTTACGCTTTGCCTGATGCATTACATAACATCATGACATCATGACATCATACGCATAACATGATTTAACTAACCCTTTCAAGGATCTTAGGGATTTAGGGCGCACAATTTCAGGTACTCTTATCAAGGACCGAATTCCTAATCAAGGGGCAAGAGGATTTATTTTCCTCTAGCCACACACCTTCCAATTCAGAGACTCAACACCTATCAAGGGGCAAGAGGATTTATTTTCCTCTAGCCATGTACCTTCAAATTCTAAAGTATCCCCGAATCAGAGGCGATGACCCACTCGATATGGTGAGCTTGGTTCTCAAAGAAAGATGTTCAAAGACAAAATTCAGAATTCTTCAAACAAAGACGCGACCAAATTATTTTCTAATGTTGCTAACTAATTCCTAAAGATTCTTGAAAATATTGCATTCGCATTCATAACATCGCATAACAGGTTTCTTATAATAGATCTCTCATCCTTCCTCGCCGTTTATTTCAGCATCATGAATCTCGAACAATCAGTTAAGGATCTCCAAGCTCAAAACATTGAGTTCCAAGCCTTGATTTTGAATTTGTCCAAGGGGCAAGAAGAGCTGAAAGCCATGCTGACTAAAAAGAAGAAGAAGAAGGGTAAGAAGACTCAGGTGAAAAAGCTTAGACCGATCTTGCAACTCAGGGATGCCGAAGCCTCTGAAGATAGTGACGAGGATGAGCAAGATGATGATGCTAGTATCAAAACTGATGCAAAAAGTAACCATGATTCTGCCAAGCCCTCTGAAGAAGAAGAAGACTATCACCATGAGGATGAACATCCTGATGACAAATACAAGTTGTTGGAAGAACGTATGAAAGCCATGGAAATTCAAAAGATACCTGGGTTAGATTTTGAAGAACTAAGACTCATCTCTGGAGTTGTTATCCCTCTGAAGTTCAAGACTCCGACCTCTGCTAAGTATGATGGAGTCTCTTGTCCTAAACTACACTTGAGGTCTTATGTGAGAAAGATTCAGCCCCATACTGCTGATAAGAAGCTCTGGATCCATTTCTTCCAAGAGAGCTTATCCGGAACTCAACTCGAATGGTACTATCAACTGGAAAGTACCAACATCCGTACCTGGGAGGATTTGGTTGTTGCTTTCTACCAGCAATACGAATATAACTCTGACCTTGCACCGACTCGCATGCAACTACAAAGCATGTCTATGGGACCCAAGGAAAGTTTCAAGAAGTATGCTCAAAAATGGAGAGATCTAGCTGGAAGAGTCAAACCTTCCTTGGCTGACAGAGAGATGGTAGATATATTCATGAATACACTGACTGGCCCTTTCTATAGTCATTTGCTGGTGTCATACCCCCAAATTTGCCTTCCATATTCCATTCACAATGATTCAAAGTTCAAGATTCAGATCCAAAGCTTTGCTCAAACAATCCCAATTATTACAAGAGTTCCATCTTTTCTTTAGATATTATTGTTTTACTAACATTTTGTTTTGATTAGTATTATTAATTTTATTACTACTAATTGTTGGTATTAATATTCTTATTTTTACTAATTAATTGTTGTTAATTATTAGTAGTATTTCATTTAAATATTATTATCTATTGCAATTTTGTTGACTAACATTTTATTAATTAATATTATTGTTGTTAACTATTATTAAAGTTAATTGTATTATTAGGATTATTATAGTAGTATTATTGTAAATTTATTAATAATAGAATTCATACTTTATTAGGATTTATTATTTTAGATTATTAGGATTATTAAGTTATTAGGTTAGTTGGGCATTAGGCCCATTAGGTATAGAAAATTCTAACCTAGTTAACTAATATAAATAGGACTATTTCTAACACAATAGGGGGAGCCGATTTATTCCAACAATTTCACTAATCCTGATGGCTCCCAGATACGTACATACACAGGGAACATCTCCACGTTCGTTTAGAAAATTTACACTAACACTGTGAATATTTCAACCAAACATCCATAATTCTAAACCTGAACATATATCATGTAAAATAATTACTAACTTTTCTTTCAAAAACACAGTGACCTCATCGAATTTTTTTTTTTTCGTTTCTTTTTATAAACTTTTTACTAACAGCACAAGCACAGGTTTTTTCTAAGTTTTGCATAAGGACCAATTCAGAAAAAATTGAAAGGAAAAAGCTAATCGGGTTTAGGGAGGGAAGCTGGTTCACGAATTCTTGTTGATTCTAACATACTCCTGGAGTCTCTCTGAAGCAATACCAATCGCTACTAATGACCAAGGCGTCCAGAATCACGGCATAAGGCCCACGGTTTTGGTGAATTTTTTGTGTGTATCGATTCTCATAACTTTTGCATGATTGGTATAATTTGTTTGCATATATAGGTTCACGATGATATTACGAAGCTCTCGGGATAGATTAATTAAAGTTTGAGTGCAGGTACACGGAAACACCATTGCTAGGTCGTCGGAGCTTCAAATTGGGATCTCCCATTCTAGGTTGAATTAGACGAAGATGGTGGTACTATTGTACTCAGGGAGTAATTTCGGGTTAGGCCATGGGTTTCTTTGCGATTTATTGAGTATGTGTGTCGATTCGGATTCTTGCAGGGGCTATGGATGTTTCACGTATTTGCAGAAAAAAGGAAACAGCCACGCGAGGAAGACGAACGTAAGGGCGCTTTTCTTTTAAAACTGTTCACGTCATTTGAGTGTTTAAGTAGGATCCGTGTTCATTCAATATCACCAAGCGAAATTGGCCTAGTGGCGAAGTGATCAGTCCTAAGGTTCTGATGCGCAGAGGCGTTGGTTCGAGCCCCACCTGCGCCATATATTTTCTTTGTTTTTTCTTCTTCTTGAGTCTCTTTGCAGATTCGGATTCAGCGCAGCGTCTCCATATGAGGTTATCATACATCCTTGGCGTTCCACCACTGGATGAGCGGATCACCAGATCTAACGACAACAAGGAAGATGGTGTACCATGGGACTCCAGAGGGCAACCACACAGAATCAAAACCAGGTTTCCTTTATTTTTATTTTTATCTTATTTTATTTAAATTACTTAGATTAAATATTAATTAACATTTGTTTAATTTAATTGATTATTTGAATTAGGATTATAATATTAAATTAGGATTAGGACTATGATTAGGTTTTAGGATTAATTCCCGATTATTTCGATCATCCGATTTAATTATTTATTTAACTTTAATTATAAAAATCACCAAAAAAAACTCTACCATTGCATTAGTGTTTGCCCAATCCCACTGGCCATTTGGCCAAAGATATTAGGATTTAATTTATTATTTGTTTCGACCGAATCTATTGGTCACGGTGATTAATAATCGATTAATTTAATTAATCAAGTCCTATAAATTAAAATAATATTTATTTTGCTAAATGGTTTTAACCAAATTTATTGGTTACGATGATTAGCATACCTTTTAAAACTCGTTATTATTTGTAAACGAATCTATCGATTATGAGGGATAACGATAAAATCAATAATTAATTATTAAAACACATCAATTTGCTAACGGTGATAATCGAATCAATCGATTAGAATAATTAGCAATGCTTTTATTAATCTGTTAATTATGGTGATCAAACCTATTGATCATCGCGATTAATAGTACAAATTAAAATCAGGGTTGTACGCCCAAATTCTAAAACACTCAAAACACTTTTCAAACCTTTCAAAACCACAAATTTCAAACTACGGATTTTCATCCTTATTCAAAACTACGATAGGCCATTCAAAAAGCCTTCAAACCATCTCAAATCAAATTTCAACTCTAAGGGCGTACAACCCTTCCCCGAACTACGTTGACTCTGATTCTCCATAAGGAGATACGTAGGCACTTGGCAACAAGGCGAGTCCCCCTCTTCCAAACTCTAATCATGTTCAAATAATTAGCCTTTAACTCTATTTATTGTCTGTCATCTTTCTTTATGTTTTGCCATAACCTTTATCTTTGGGATGTTAGCCTTTAGGAAAGGGTTGAGGGTGCCTAACACCTTCCCTCGACCTGAATATAGTATCTTACCCCGATCTCTAAACTGCGTAGGGTTTCCTATTCGCCCTTCAGAATAGGTGGCGACTCTCTAAGTTATAAATTTTTAGGCAGGTTGCTACAGCTGGGAAGTTCATCATCTGGATTCACCGAGCTTATACTGACTGGGGAACATGTTGAAAGTGGTATCCGAAGCGGTAAAATTCAAACGACTACATATTCTAATACCTCAAAGAAAACGCACAATGAGAGGAATGAATCTAATACTGTGGGGACGATCCTAGCCTCTAATCAAGCGCTGATACGACAAGGGGGCAACCAGCGTAAACCAGGCACATCTAAAAGACAATTCACAAAGATCAACATAACTTTGGCCGAAGAATTACAACAGTTGCTGAAAGCAGGGTTGATTACTTTAAAAGATCCTCCTCTAAAGCCGAATACCCCATCTCATCAATATAATCCTAATGCAAGATGCGCTTATCACTCCGACAACATTGGACATGACACTAATGATTGTTGGCCGTTGAAGAATAAAATCCAGGATATGATCGACGCTGGAGAAATTGAGTTTGACTCTCCTGCAACCACGCCTAATCACAACAAGAGTGCTAATACTGTGGATGGCTAGAAGGATGGACTTTAAGATCATTAGTTTTACTTTCAGTTGCAATTTCTTTTTTTGTTTGTTTAAACATTCGACTTATGATAGACATTATTTTTTTTAATAATCATCATCAGTGCATTGCATATGTTTGTCTTGAGTAATTTATTTCGCTATCACTCATTTTAAATTATGTCTTTACTTTGCTTATGTTTTGTGATATTCAACTCCTGCTAAGCTGTAAGCCTTTTGAGGGAGGATGACGAAAACGATACCGCAACCTCATACAGTATGCCTTTGAACGGACTATGCTGACGATGTACAGGCATTGTTTCAATTCCCAAACAGTGGGGATATAAGGATGTTAATCCCTCATCAACCCCTTTGAGCCTAAGGTGTAGAAGTTTTTTTTTCATATGCAAATTGAACCCTTAATCATAACCTGGGGCAGGGTAGTTCTCAGTTAATTTGGCTGTGCATTCTATTTTAAGAGAATCATTCAGTACACCTTTCAACAAAGGTTTCAATCATAAGCGTTCATCCGCACACATCAAAGAAGTGTTGGAGATGTCAATCAAAAGCCAATGATGGTTCATCAATCATTAAGCAAGGCAGTCAATATCTTTCAAAAAAAAATGAATGAAATGAAAAAACATATATACAAAGAAGAGCCTGCTAAGTCAAAAATCAAAAAGATGACTTAGGCAAAAATCAAGGCATCCTGCTGACTGTAAACTCAAAATAGACAGTTCAGGCAAAAGTTAGGGATATCAAAAAGATGAAAAAGAGAAGTCAATAAGTTCATGAACAACACAATGTTGTGACTACCAAAAGAAAGAAGTGACTGCCATCTCAAAAGTTCTCTTTGCTTGAGAACCATCATCATTATCAAAGGTGCAAATCCAAAAAGTCTCTTGGAACCTAAATGCATAAGTTGAATTAGTTGAGCTTAGGACTGAAGATCATCACGAAGGGGATGGGTACAATCAAATTTTGAGCCTTTATCCTTTGTTTCTTAAACCGTGAACCAAGCCACGTTACAACCCTTGAAAGTCCTAATTGAAGCATGGTTAGTTCGAAAGCATACTGTCACCAAAAAGGTATCCCGACTCCTTAAGGTTTACTACAAATGTTAAGTTGATATCCTGCTTTTTACAAACATCATGTTTTTATAAATATCATGCTTTTACATCTCCAGTTTTAATGTTTTCTCAAAAAACTCAAGACAGACGTATGCATTGCATCTCATGAATTCATTATTAAACATATTTTGCTACATAATTTCGAATGTTAGCATCAGGAAGAATTTGCACATGGTACAACTAATGACTAAAAGTTATCCCGACAGACAAAATCACTTCAGAAGTAATGTCTCTTATGTGTACAAGGGGCATGACATGGTTTATCTAATCAATCTAGGGCAATCAGGTCAAGATTCCAAGAATCTCTCAAGATTCCAAACAATCAGGGCATACACCCAAGTGGGCCTGAAGCTACTTCCCGATCAGTCAAGGGCATCATCCTCAATTTATGATTACTGGGGGCACGTCATCCATAATACACATCTCATAAAGTCCTCGTGAGGCGAATCTCTTCAAATTCCCTAACTGGTTGGGGCAAAGCCATTCAAGGCATGTTCAACACTTCATACTTATTGGTGTTTTCTAAATCAATACGAGTCCAGAAATGACAGTTACTATAACACTGGGGGCAACATTCAAGACATCCACGTCTTCCCACAAAGCCGGTTTCACAGGGTCATATCCCCACTGTAACACCCTTCTAATACCCCGCATAAATAATAAACAATAATCAGAGTAAACATGAAAAAGGGCATTACAACTTCCAAATAATTAAACAATAATACTCATGTCATGCCATAAAAGAGAACGTCAACCAAATTTATTCAGATCATCATGTTTATCACAGCGGAATTATCTTTAACATCTGAATAACAAACAGCCAAGTCACAGACATAAAGCATCAACATAAAAATCCATCCGAAATAAAAAGAGTTTAACAAGTAACTCTAAACGACGCCCCCAGTGTTACACGACCAGAGCACGACACGGACCCAACTGACTCTAACGAACTACTTGACGAGCTAATCCTCACCAAGTACGAGAGCTACTCCTCAATCTGAAAAATAACAACAGTAAGGGTGAGTCTCATTCACATTTAACTAATGTTATAAGATATAGATAATAAAATATCATTTCACATGCCATTCACCCAATCACAGTTATGATCAGATTCAAACCATACAATCAGCAAGCAAACAACCAAATTAACACATATTATAACATTGGACAATCTTCCATTCATGTTATAATAGCAAAACAGCCTAATGCAATGCAACTACATGCATGTGGTACCAAAAATATGGGATAACCCAACTCACCGACCCACCATCGTCAAGGATACGGTAACACCCACTCACTAATTCCACACAATGGGAATTAGCTACCACTGATCCACCATCGTCAAGGACCAGCCACAAAATGATTATGAATGCATGCATCAACCATAACATGCTCATCACCCACATACATCGATCAATGTCATAATCATCAATAAAACACATATTTCATACCAACAATACATGTATAATAAACACCAGTTATAACCACATCATCATACAGGTAAGACATTCATTAGTGTACCTATAAGCATATCCCACCACAACAAATAAGATCGAGTGTTTTAAAAATAATTCAAGCCACAACTCAAAACACCATTTGATTATATAAATTATTTGATTAGCTTCACTGTACTCGAAACGACACCAAAATCCGGCTTACGGTTTAAAAGTTACACATTTTTAAACTTTTCCAAAACGGCCTGTCGCATCAACTAAGAGCACGCGGCGCCACACACATTCGCGGCGCTGAACGAATCGGAACAACGCCTTCGCGGCGCAAACAAGGTTTCGCGGCGCGGAACGAGAAGAAACTACGCCTTCGCGGCACGGCCATACTCTCGCGGCGCGTACTGAGCACAACAAAACTTCCTGGCCTTCTACCAAGCAATTCGCGGCGCCAGCTCCTGGACGCGGCGCCAACTGGCGATTTCCAGCGCTCCGAATAGCAGAAAACAGCATGCGATTTCGTCCCTCTTTCACCGAATCACTACCAAACCAAACTCACTCCAACCAGATTTTGCATACAGTGAAATAACACATATTATAACACATTTATAATACATTCAACCATCCAATTATCACCATACACGATCAATACAATTCATTATAAATCAATTCCCCCAAAAACCTAACATTTCTACAACCTAAGCATAACCCAATTGATCCGAATAACACAATCAAATTCTATCATACTACCTATAATCCCATAATAGAAGATAAACGGAAGAGTCCCCCCTTACCTGAAGGTTGATTCTTCGCTCTTCCTCGCGTCGTACTTCTTCGCTCTTCTCCTCTTTTCACGTTCAGACTTCTTTTCCCAAAATGTTGTAATTCTCTCGATTCCACAACTCCTTCTATTTTATGAAAATAAGCTTATCATTAGTAATGGGCTTCACTACTGACACCCCCTTCTACTACACGCGACCCTGGCCCATTAGCCTCATTATTTCCATTATTCTCAGTTAACTCAAATAATTCTAATATTTAATCCAAAAATTAATTAAATTAAATAAAGAATTTTATGGGGTGTTACACCCACAAGAGTAATCCTCAAGAAGACATCTTCAAAATGTCCTCATCCAACAAAGACTTAGCTCCTCAACGGAATTTACATCTTCAACACTGCCGGTTCCCCGACACTTTTCTCTTCTCCAAACAGGGTTATTCATCCCTCTTATCCCCAAGCAAAAATCATAAATCCCCAGCTAAGCATCTTCAAAACAAGATCAGATATCCAAGTCACAATAATACAGACATTTATCTTCTCAGAACAACATCAGTCATACATCATATACATCACATACATATTCTTACATCGCATACACTACTTCATGATAAACATACGGGTTCTCAGTTATCGGGAGAGACTCATCACATCATACATGCATCATGATATTGCATATTTCTAACTTTGTTTTCAGGTTCCGCCTCGACGAGCATTCCTCTTAGATATAATCGAGCCGAAGATTCATTCTAACAAGCCTTTTTACATTCCAAAACTTCATTAAATAACTTATCAACTCTAACGAGCAAGCATTCTCTATCATATATGGTCTAATGTATGACCCGTCCCGGTACTCTCAATCAGATATGGTCTAATGTATGACCCGTTCCGGTATTCTCAGTCAGATATGGTCTAATGTATGACTCGTTCTGGCATTATCCTTCAGATATAGTTCAATGAATAACTCGTTCTGATATCCTTCATCAGATATGATTTAATGTACGACTCGTTCTGGTATTCTCCTTCAGATATGGTTCAATGAATAACTCGTTTTGATGTCCTTCTTCAGATATGGTCCAATATATGACTCATTCTGACACCCTCCGACAGATATGGTCTAATGTACGACTCGTTCTGCTATTCCTCTTCAGATATGGTCTAATATATGGCCCGTTTTGACATTCCTCTTCAGATATGGTCTAATGAATGACTCGTTCTGACATCCTTCAACAGACATGGTCTAAATGTACGACTCGTTCTGACATCCTTCAATATATACGGTCTATTCGCTTTGACGTCTTCTATCACATAGGGTCTAATGCATGACCCGCTTCTCTCATCACGAACAATGCTGGCACGATCAATCTCCAACAAATACCTCTCAATACTTCTCAACAAAGTGGATTTGGTCAAACGCACGACTTATCCCTCAACCTAACGCACGGTTTTCCAGACATCTACGGAAGCAATTTGGATCAGTCTAATGTACGACTTATCCCTCAACCTAACGCACAGTTTTCCAGACATCTGCTGATGCAAACTAGACCCAGTCTAACGTACGACTCAACCTAAGTCTATTTCTCAGAAACGGTCTGACGTACGACGTATTCTGACTCTCAAGTATACCAAGTTGGATGGCATCTTCAAGCCCATCTCCGACAAAAATCCCTACTTCAGCTAGGGCAAATTCATGGGTATTCTAGTGTTCAATCCTCTTCTACCTTCAGATTCTGACTGGCACACATGCCAATCTACATCCTCAGATATAAGAAGATTGAACAGGGGCAGCTGTCATACCCCAAAATTTGCCCATCACATTTTTATACTCAAGCTCATCCAAGTATCAACAGCTCAAGATCTAAGTGGATGCACACTCTCCTAAACAAACAACCCACAACTAGGGTTCTTGCTTCCCTTCAAGAAAAATCAAGTTCTGACTATTCAAGTGGACCTCAAAACCTCTCATATGCCTCAAAGGATCCTCATGCCAAGTCTCAAGCTCTGACTCACAAGATTGCTCAGTTAAAAGTTCAAATAGTCAACAGTCAACTAGTTTGACCTAAAAGTCAACTGTGGTCAAAGTACAGTCAAAACTCCTGATTTTTAGTCAACATCCTCATTTTGAAGTATCATTCATCATTTGATCAAGAGTTGATCATGATTCATCAAAGAAAGTTCAGAAATCAACAAAACCTAAAGTTTCTGAATTAGGGTTTTTGGACTAAAAGTCAACTGAACTTTGACCAGCCATAACTTCCACAAGGAACATCAGAAATTTTCCATCCAAAGCTCAAATTGAAGGAAATTGAATTCTCTACAATTTTTTCTCTCACATGCCAAGGCCAAAAATGTTTCATTTGAGAGATACGAGCCAAAACATTACAGGTCCTTCTAAAGGATCGCAAAAAGTCATTTTTTCTCAAAGCTCATAACTTGGACATGGTAAACTCAATTGAGATGAAACCAAAAAGGTCATTTAGAGGACATCTTGGGCTTTCTAAAAAGTCCTAGAACATGGTTATATGATAAAAATTGAAGGAGATATGAGGCTCAGAAGTTGGTCAAAATTCAAGAAGTGCATGAAACCATAATTGAATAATTTTGTGTTTTTGAACTGATGAGCTCAGGTTTTGGACTTCAAACATACATATGACCCAAATAAGGACCCATAAAACCATTCTTATGTTTTTGGCCTTTTTATTTTTATTTATTTGAATTTCATTCATTTAAATCGCAAATAAATCAAATAAAATACCAAAAATACAAATTAAATTGTGAGGCTTTGGTTTGGATCATATAAAGGCCCAAGAAACTCATTGAGGACCATAAAATTTCGTGGTGCATGGTTTCAACAATTATTTTATTTATTCTTTGATTTTATTCAATTTAAATCAATGAAAAATAAAATAAATATCTAATTGAAGCATGATTAGATTTTTTAGTCAATAGGCATTCTTGGAACTCAAGCAAGTCATTCACATTTGATTGGAATAATATTTGGATGAAAATAGCAAGTTATTATGAGATTTTCAATCAAATATTTTGTAAAATTTCCAAATATTCAACTATCAAATTTTTCCAAGTTAAATTGACCTAGTGTCTGCTCCTATATATACTCAATACATTCAGCCTACTAGGGGGACGGAAAAATTGGTGAAAAAAGGGTTTCAAAGCTTCCAAAACTTCTTCAAAAACTAGGGCACCGCAAATAATCTTCTTCAGCGAGTTTCAACTAATCTAAAGCACTCCATCATCGTCCACAAACGTTCAGGAACGCATCTCAATCATTCTCAAGACTCATAGCAGCCCGTGTCATCTTCTCCAAGTGAAATCGCATCATTATTCTGAAGTTTGGACGCTGGAATAGCCACTTGCCATAGCTAGGGCTTCAAGAATGAGATTCTTCGAAACCCTAGTTACACTCGCTTCTAAGACAAACAGATACTGGATTCAGGATCAGGAGAGGTTTTTTAGTCAATCTGGGTTTTTATTATGACTGTTTTGATCGTTTTCTGGAGTTGTCATATTTGCAGGTTTTGTTATGAATTATCGTAGCTAAGTCGCAGGGAATTCAAAGCAGATCCGTCGCAAATCTTCAGGTGTGGAATGATGAAGAAGATGAATAATGGCCTTGAAATCTTGACCGCGTGTGTGGCATCTGTCGCGGGGAAAAAATCATCGTTTGTGGGATGAGACACCTGATGCCTTCTTTTGGCTCGAGTGCTCAAGAAAAAGATTTTTCTTTGTTTTTGTCACGACCAAACTTTTTATTATTTCCAAAGTAGGAAAAGGAAAAAAGCTGCAATAACCTTAAAAGTGGGGGAGAGATTCCGGGTAAGGTGGTTGGTTATACGAAGGGAAGGTATTAGCACCCAACGTATCTATAGTAATCTATAGGCTTCTTTGTTATGTTTTTCATTCTATGTTATTGAGAGGTTCTGTTGTGAGATAGGTGGGAAACTAAGGTGTTTGTTTGATTATGCTCGCAAAGATCATCGCGATCCTCTGCATACATATCCCTTAGAGGGAATCAGAGCATCTGTAGCTTGGGGTCTACGGGTGCTAAGGTTTGAGTGGTTTGAGGGAGAATTTTTGCTCGCCAAGGATACGACCTTGTGCCTACGTATTCTCAAAGGGATGTTGAGAAAGTCAGAGCAATCGTAGTTCCCACTTATGCTAGTGGAAGCAAAGGATAAGAGACAAATGTCATCTCAATGTTCGATGTATCTAATCTATATCATCACATACATCTGTTTGATTTTTGTTTAAAATCTTTTCATTATAAGCCCTAGGCTGTGCCACTTATGGTGCTTAGAATGATAAAGATGTTTTTTTGTTTAGCCAGCCTTGTGGCAAAAACAAGTTTGATTAGCCAGCCTTGTGGCAAAAACTTTCAATGAAGTCAGCCTTGTGACAAAAAGTTTTGATTAATCAGCCAGCCTTGTGGCAAAAGTTTCGACGAAGCCAGCCTTGTGGCAAAAACTTTGATTAATCAGCCAGCCTGGTGGCAAAAGGTTTGATTGATTAGCCAGCCTTGTGGCAAAAGAGAAATTTGATTGATTGATTGTTTGTGATGATATAGATGAGATACTCCTATCATAGAGATGATAAATGTCTAATCTCCTATGTTTTTTGTTTTGGATATTGGGGATGCTTATAAGAAGCCTGTGGGTCCTTGTACGAAGCCCAAGAGGAGGCTATCCGAGGGTCCTTGCATTGTAAGCCCAAGAGGAGGCTATGGGAGGGACTATCGAGGGTCCTTGCATTGTAAGCCCAAGAGGAGGCTATGGGAGGGACAAGTCGTTTGTACAAAGCCCAAGAGGAGGCATGGTATAGTTGGTTTGAGCTCTTAGAGCGATTTCATCGGGAAACCATACTCTATGTCCTAACCTAAACTAGGGAGATTCTTTGCACGAAACCCAATAGGAGGCTATGGGGAACCTAGTGTTGTACTAAGTTGAACAAGTATATATAACACGATCACAAATATGAACAAGTACGAACAAATATGAACAAGTACATGAACAAATATGAACAAGTATAAACAGTTATATATGACAAGGTGTGTGTATACAATGGAGTTTATGAAGGAAATATACCTGTAAGGATGATCCGTTTGTATACACGGGGGCTTGGGACTTATACTCAGGGAGAGGCCCATTGAGTTTATTCAAAGCTATGTAAACAAATATTTACAAAAGGGCTTGGGACTTATACCTACATGGAGGCCCATGG